>NC_090373.1:28981102-29018602 GCF_036365525.1 Heterodontus francisci
GATCGAGAGTGAGAGAACCGGGATCGAGAGTGAGAGAACCGGGATCGAGAGAGAGAGAGTGAGAGAACCGGGATTGAGAGAGAGAGAGTGAGATAGAGAACCGGGATTGAGAGAGAGAGAGTGAGAGAGAGAGAGTTAACGGGATAGAGAGAGAGTGAGAGAGAGAGAGAGAGAACCGGGATAGAGAGAGAGTGAGGTAGAGAGAGAGTGAGAGAGAGAGAGAGAACCGGGATAGAGAGAGAGTGAGGTAGAGAGAGAGTGAGAGAGAGAGAGAGAACCGGGATAGAGAGAGAGAGAGAGAGAGAGAGAGAGAACCGGATAGAGAGAGAGAGAGAGAGAGAGAACCGGGATAGAGAGAGAGAGAGAGAGAGAACCGGGATAGAGAGAGAGAGAGAGAGAGAGAGAGAACCGGGATAGAGAGAGAGAGAGAGAGAGAGAACCGGGATAGAGAGAGAGAGAGAGAGAGAGATAACGGGATAGAGAGAGAGAGAGAGAGAGAACCGGGATAGAGAGAGAGAGAGAACCGGGATAGAGAGAGAGAGAGAGAGAACCGGGATAGAGAGAGAGAGAGAGAGAACCGGGATAGAGAGAGAGAGAGAGAGAGAGAGAGAGTGAGAGAGAGAGAGTGAGAGAGTGAGAGAGTGAGAGTGAGAGAACGGGATAGAGAGAACCGGGATAGAGAGTGAGAGAACCGGGATAGAGAGTGAGAGAGAGAGAGTGAGAGAACCGGGATCGAGAGTGAGAGAACCGGGATCGAGAGTGAGAGAACCGGGATCGAGAGTGAGAGAACCGGGATCGAGAGAGAGAGAGTGAGAGAACCGGGATAGAGAGAGAGAGAGTGAGAGAGAGAACCGAGAGAGAGAGAGAGAGAGAGTGAGAGAACCGGGATAGAGAGAGAGTGAGAGAGAGAACCGGGATAGAGAGAGAGAGAGAGAGAGAGAGAGTGAGAGAACCGGGATAGAGAGAGAGTGAACCGGGATAGAGAGAGAGAGAGAGAGAGAACCGGGATAGAGAGGGAGAGAGAGAGAGAGAACCGGGATAGAGAGAGAGTGAGAGAGAGAACCGGGATAGAGAGAGAGAGAGAGAACCGGGATAGAGAGAGAGAGAGAACCGGGATAGAGAGAGAGTGAGAGAGAGAGAGTGAACCGGGATAGAGAGAGAGTGAGAGAGAGAGAGAGAACCGGGATAGACAGAGAGTGAGAGAGAGAGAGAGAACCGGGATAGAGAGAGAGAGAGAGAGAGAGAGAACCGGGATAGAGAGAGAGAGAGAGAGAGAGAACCGGGATAGAGAGAGAGAGAGAGAGAGAGAGATAGAGAGAGAGATAACCGGGATAGATAGAGAGAGAGAGAGAGATAACCGGATAGATAGAGAGAGAGAGAGAGAGAACCGGGATAGAGAGAGAGAGAGAGAGAGAACCGGGATAGATAGAGAGAGAGAGAGAGAACCGGGATAGAGAGAGAGAGAGAGAGAACCGGGATAGAGAGAGAGAGAGAGAGAGAACCGGGATAGAGAGAGAGAGAGAGAGAACCAGGATAGAGAGAGAGAGAGAGAGAGAGAGAGAGAGAGAACCGGGATAGAGAGTGAGAGAGAGAGAGAGAGAACCGGATAGAGAGAGAGAGAACCGGGATCGAGAGAGAGAGAGAGAGAGAGAGTGAACCGGGATAGAGAGAGAGAGAGTGAACCGGATAGAGAGAGAGAGAGAGAACCGGGATAGAGAGATAGAGAGAGAGTGAACCGGGATAGAGAGAGAGAGAACCGGGATAGAGAGAGAGAGAGAGAGTGTGAACCGGGATAGAGAGAGAGTGAACCGGGATAGAGAGAGAGAGTGAGAGAGAGAACCGGGATAGAGAGAGAGTGAGAGAGAGAACCGGGATAGAGAGAGAGAGAGAGAGAGTGAGAGAACCGGGATAGAGAGAGAGAGAGAGAGAGAGAACCGGGATAGAGAGAGAGTGAGAGAGAGAACCGGGATAGAGAGAGAGTGAGAGAGAGAACCGGGATAGAGAGAGAGTGAGAGAGAGAACCGGGATAGAGAGAGAGTGAGAGAGAGAACCGGGATAGAGAGAGAGTGAGAGAGAGAACCGGGATAGAGAGAGAGTGAGAGAGAGAACCGGGATAGAGAGAGAGTGAGAGAGAGAACCGGGATAGAGAGAGTGTGAGAGAGAGAACCGGGATTGAGAGAGAGAACCGGGATAGAGAGAGAGTGAGAGAGAGAACCGGGATAGAGAGAGAGTGAGAGAGAGAACCGGGATAGAGAGAGAGTGAGAGAGAGAACCGGGATAGAGAGAGAGTGAGAGAGAGAACCGGGATAGAGAGAGAGTGAGAGAGAGAACCGGGATGGAGTGAGAGAGAGAACCGGGATGGAGAGAGAGAGAGAACCGGGATGGAGAGAGAGAGAGAACCGGGATGGAGAGAGAGAGAGAACCGGGATGGAGAGAGAGAGAGAACCGGGATAGAGAGAGAGAGAGAACCGGGATAGAGAGAGAGAGAGAACCGGGATAGAGAGAGAGAGAGAACCGGGATAGAGAGAGAGAGAGAGTGAGAGAACCGGGATAGAGAGAGAGAGAGAGAGTGAGAGAACCGGGATAGAGAGAGAGAGTGAGAGAACCGGGATAGAGAGAGAGAGTGAGTGAGAGAACCGGGATAGAGAGAGAGTGAGTGAGAGAACCGGGATAGAGAGAGAGTGAGAGAGAGAACCGGGATAAGAGAGAGAGTGAGAGAGAGAACCGGATAGAGAGAGAGTGAGAGAGAGAACCGGGATAGAGAGAGAGTGAGAGAGAGAACCGGGGTAGAGAGAGAGAGAACCGGGGTAGAGAGAGAGAGAGAGTGAGAACCGGGATAGAGAGAGAGTGAGAACCGGGATAGAGAGAGAGAGAGAACCGGGATAGAGAGAGAGAGAGAACCGGGATATAGAGAGAGAGAGAGAGAGAACCGGGATATAGAGAGAGAGAGAGAGTGAGAGAGAGAACCGGGGATATAGAGAGAGAGTGAGAGAGAGAGAGTGAGAGAGAGAACCGGGATGGAGAGAGAGTGAGAGAGAGAACCGGGATAGAGAGAGAGTGAGAGAGAGAACCGGGATAGAGAGAGAGTGAGAGAGAGAACCGGGATAGAGAGAGAGTGAGAGAGAGAACTGGGATAGAGAGAGAGAGAGAGAGAGAGAGAACCGGGATAGAGAGAGAGAGAGAGAGAGAGAGAGAGAACCGGGATAGAGAGAGAGAGAGAGAGAGAGAGAGAGAGAACCGGGATAGAGAGAGAGAGAGAGAGAGAGAACCGGGATAGAGAGAGAGAGAGAGAGAGAACCGGGATAGATAGAGAGAGAGAGAGAGAGTGAGAGTGAGAGAACCGGGATAGAGAGAACCGGGATAGAGAGTGAGAGAGAACCGGGATAGAGAGTGATTGAGAGAGAACCGGGATCGAGAGAGAGAGAGAGAGAGAACCGGGATCGAGAGAGAGAGAGTGAGAGAACCGGGATCGAGAGTGAGAGAACCGGGATCGAGAGTGAGAGAACCGGGATCGAGAGATAGAGAACCGGGATCGAGAGAGAGAGAACCGGGATCGAGAGAGAGAGAGTGAGAGAACCGGGATCGAGAGAGAGAGAGTGAGAGAACCGGGATCGAGAGAGAGAGAGTGAGAGAACCGGGATCGAGAGTGAGAGAACGGATCGAGAGAGAGAGAGTGAGAGAACCGGGATCGAGAGAGAGAGAGAGAGTGAGAGAACCGGGATCGAGAGAGAGAGAGAGAGTGAGAGAACCGGGATAGAGAGAGAGAGAGAGAGAGTGAGAGTGAGAGAACCGGGATAGATAGAGAGAGAGAGAGAGAACCGGGATAGAGAGAGTGAGAGAGAGAGTGAGAGAACCGGGATAGAGAGTGGAGAGAGAGTGAGAGAACCGGGATAGATAGAGAGAGAGAGAGAGAGAGAGGGAGAGAGTGAGAGAACCGTTACAGAGAGAGAGAGAGAGTGAGAGAACCGGGATAGAGAGTGAGAGAGAGAGTGAGAGAACCGGGATTGAGAGTGAGAGAACCGGGATTGAGAGTGAGAGAACCGGGATCGAGAGTGAGAGAACCGGGATCGAGAGAGAGAGAGAACCGGGATCGAGAGAGAGAGAGAACCGGGATCGAGAGAGAGAGAGAGAGAGAGAACCGGGATAGAGAGAGAGAGAGAGTGAACCGGGATCGAGAGAGAGAGAGAGAGTGAACCGGATCGAGAGTGAGAGAGAGAGTGAACCGGGATCGAGAGTGAGAGAGAGAGTGAACCGGGATCGAGAGTGAGAGAGAGAGTGAACCGGGATCGAGAGTGAGAGAGAGAGAGTGAACCGGGATCGAGAGTGAGAGAGAGAGAGTGAACCGGGATCGAGAGTGAGAGAGAGAGAGTGAACCGGATCGAGAGTGAGAGAGAGAGTGAACCGGGATCGAGAGTGAGAGAGAGAGTGAACCGGGATAGAGAGAGAGAGTGAACCGGGATAGAGAGAGAGAGTGAACCGGGATAGAGAGAGAGAGTGAACCGGGATAGAGAGAGAGAGAACCGGGATAGAGAGAGAGAGAACCGGGATAGAGAGAGAGAGAACCGGGATCGAGAGAGAGAGAGAGAGAGAGAGAGTGAACCGGGATAGAGAGAGAGTGAACCGGGATCGAGAGAGAGAGAGAGAACCGGGATCAAGAGAGAGAGAACCGGGATAGAGAGATAGAGAGAGAGTGAACCGGGATAGAGAGAGAGAGAGAGAGAGTGTGAACCGGGATAGAGAGAGAGTGAACCGGGATAGAGAGTGAGAGAGAGAGGGAACCGGGATGGAGTGAGAGAGAGAGAGAACCGGGGATAGAGAGAGAGAGAGAGAGAACCGGGATAGAGATAGAGAGAGAGAGAGAGAACCGGGATAGAGACAGAGAGAGAGAGAGAACCGGGATAGAGACAGAGAGAGAGAGAGAACCGGGATAGAGACGGAGAGAGAGAGAGAACCGGGATGGAGAGAGAGAGAGAGAGAGAACCGGGATGGAGAGAGAGAGAGAGAGAGAACCGGGATGGAGAGAGAGAGAGAGAACCGGGATGGAGAGAGAGAGAGAGAACCGGGATGGAGAGAGAGAGAGAGAACCGGGATGGAGAGAGAGAGAGAGAGAGAACCGGGATAGAGAGAGAGTGAGAGAGAGAACCGGGATAGAGAGAGAGAGAGACAGAGAGTGAGAGAACCGGGATAGATAGAGAGAGAGAGAGAGAGAGAGAGTGAGAGAACCGGGATAGAGAGAGAGAGAGAGAGTGAGAGAACCGGGATGGAGAGAGAGAGTGAGTGAGAGAACCGGGATAGAGAGAGAGTGAGTGAGAGAACCGGGATAGAGAGAGAGTGAGTGAGAGAACCGGGATAGAGAGAGAGTGAGTGAGAGAACCGGGATAAAGAGAGAGAGTGAGAGAGAGAACCGGGATAGAGAGAGAGTGAGAGAGAGAACCGGGATAGAGAGAGAGTGAGAGAGAGAACCGGGGTAGAGAGAGAGTGAGAGAGAGAACCGGGGTAGAGAGAGAGAGAGAGTGAGAACCGGGATAGAGAGAGAGTGAGAACCGGGATAGAGAGAGAGTGAGAACCGGGATAGAAAGAGAGTGAGAACCGGGATAGAGAGAGAGTGAGAACCGGGATAGAGAGAGAGTGAGAACCGGGTTAGAGAGAGAGAGGGAACCGGGATAGATAGAGAGAGAGAGAGTGAGAGAGAACCGGGATAGAGAGAGAGTGAGAGAGAGAACCGGGATAGAGAGAGAGTGAGAGAGAGAACCGGGATAGAGAGAGAGTGAGAGAGAGAACCGGATAGAGAGAGAGTGAGAGAGAGAACCGGGATAGAGAGAGAGTGAGAGAGAGAACCGGATAGAGAGAGAGTGAGAGAGAGAACCGGGATAGAGAGAGAGTGAGAGAGAGAACCGGGATAGAGAGAGAGTGAGAGAGAGAACCGGGATAGAGAGAGAGTGAGAGAGAGAACCGGGATAGAGAGAGAGTGAGAGAGAGAACCGGGATAGAGAGAGAGTGAGAGAGAGAACCGGGATAGAGAGAGAGTGAGAGAGAGAACCGGGATAGAGAGAGAGTGAGAGAGAGAACCGGGATAGAGAGAGAGAGAGAGAGAGAGAGAACCGGGATAGAGAGAGAGAGAGAGAGAGAGAGAGAGAGAGAGAGAGAGATAACCGGGATAGATAGAGAGAGAGAGAGAGATAACCGGGATAGATAGAGAGAGAGAGAGAGAGAACCGGGATAGAGAGAGAGAGAGAACCGGGATAGATAGAGAGAGAGAGAGAGAGAGAGAACCGGGATAGAGAGAGAGAGAGAGAGAACCGGGATAGAGAGAGAGAGAGAGAGAGAACCGGGATAGAGAGAGAGAGAGAGAGAACCAGGATAGAGAGAGAGAGAGAGAGAGAGAGAGAGAGAGAGAACCGGGATAGAGAGTGAGAGAGAGAGAGAGAGAACCGGGATAGAGAGAGAGAGAACCGGGATCGAGAGAGAGAGAGAGAGAGAGAGTGAACCGGGATAGAGAGAGAGAGAGTGAACCGGGATAGAGAGAGAGAGAGAGAACCGGGATAGAGAGATAGAGAGAGAGTGAACCGGGATAGAGAGAGAGAGAACCGGGATAGAGAGAGAGAGAGAGAGTGTGAACCGGGATAGAGAGAGAGTGAACCGGGATAGAGAGAGAGAGTGAGAGAGAGAACCGGGATAGAGAGAGAGTGAGAGAGAGAACCGGGATAGAGAGAGAGAGAGAGAGTGAGAGAACCGGGATAGAGAGAGAGAGAGAGAGAGAGAGAACCGGGATAGAGAGAGAGTGAGAGAGAGAACCGGGATAGAGAGAGAGTGAGAGAGAGAACCGGGATAGAGAGAGAGTGAGAGAGAGAACCGGGATAGAGAGAGAGTGAGAGAGAGAACCGGGATAGAGAGAGAGTGAGAGAGAGAACCGGGATAGAGAGAGAGTGAGAGAGAGAACCGGGATAGAGAGAGAGTGAGAGAGAGAACCGGGATAGAGAGAGTGTGAGAGAGAGAACCGGGATTGAGAGAGAGAACCGGGATAGAGAGAGAGTGAGAGAGAGAACCGGGATAGAGAGAGAGTGAGAGAGAGAACCGGGATAGAGAGAGAGTGAGAGAGAGAACCGGGGATAGAGAGAGAGTGAGAGAGAGAACCGGGATAGAGAGAGAGTGAGAGAGAGAACCGGGATAGAGAGAGAGTGAGAGAGAGAACCGGGATGGAGTGAGAGAGAGAACCGGGATGGAGAGAGAGAGAGAACCGGGATGGAGAGAGAGAGAGAACCGGGATGGAGAGAGAGAGAGAACCGGGATGGAGAGAGAGAGAGAACCGGGATGGAGAGAGAGAGAGAACCGGGATAGAGAGAGAGAGAGAACCGGGATAGAGAGAGAGAGAGAGTGAGAGAACCGGGATAGAGAGAGAGAGAGAGAGTGAGAGAACCGGGATAGAGAGAGAGAGTGAGAGAACCGGGATAGAGAGAGAGAGTGAGTGAGAGAACCGGGATAGAGAGACAGTGAGTGAGAGAACCGGATAGAGAGAGAGTGAGAGAGAGAACCGGGATAAAGAGAGAGAGTGAGAGAGAGAACCGGGATAGAGAGAGAGTGAGAGAGAGAACCGGGATAGAGAGAGAGTGAGAGAGAGAACCGGGGTAGAGAGAGAGAGAACCGGGGTAGAGAGAGAGAGAGAGTGAGAACCGGGATAGAGAGAGAGAGAGAACCGGGATAGAGAGAGAGAGAGAACCGGGATAGAGAGAGAGAGAGAACCGGGATATAGAGAGAGAGAGAGAGAGAGAGAACCGGGATATAGAGAGAGAGAGAGAGAGTGAGAGAGAGAACCGGGATATAGAGAGAGAGTGAGAGAGAGAGAGAACCGGGATGGAGAGAGAGTGAGAGAGAGAACCGGGATAGAGAGAGAGTGAGAGAGAGAACCGGGATAGAGAGAGAGTGAGAGAGAGAACCGGGATAGAGAGAGAGTGAGAGAGAGAACTGGGATAGAGAGAGAGAGAGAGAGAGAGAACCGGGATAGAGAGAGAGAGAGAGAGAGAGAGAGAACCGGGATAGAGAGAGAGAGAGAGAGAGTCAGAGAGAGAACCGGGATAGAGAGAGAGAGAGAGAGAGACCGGGATAGAGAGAGAGAGAGAGAGAGAACCGGGATAGATAGAGAGAGAGAGAGAGAGTGAGAGTGAGAGAACCGGGATGGAGAGAACCGGGATAGAGAGTGAGAGAGAACCGGGATAGAGAGAGAGAGAGAGAGAACCGGGATCGAGAGAGAGAGAGAGAGAGAACCGGGATCGAGAGAGAGAGAGTGAGAGAACCGGGATCGAGAGTGAGAGAACCGGGATCGAGAGTGAGAGAACCGGGATCGAGAGTGAGAGAACCGGGATCGAGAGAGAGAGAACCGGGATCGAGAGAGAGAGAGTGAGAGAACCGGGATCGAGAGAGAGAGAGTGAGAGAACCGGGATCGAGAGAGAGAGAGTGAGAGAACCGGGATCGAGAGAGAGAGAGTGAGAGAACCGGGATCGAGAGTGAGAGAACCGGGATCGAGAGAGAGAGAGTGAGAGAACCGGGATCGAGAGAGAGAGAGAGAGTGAGAGAACCGGGATCGAGAGAGAGAGAGAGAGTGAGAGAACCGGGATCGAGAGAGAGAGAGAGAGAGTGAGAGTGAGAGAACCGGGATAGATAGAGAGAGAGAGAGAGAACCGGGATAGAGAGAGTGAGAGAGAGAGTGAGAGAACCGGGATAGAGAGTGGGAGAGAGAGTGAGAGAACCGGGATAGATAGAGAGAGAGAGAGAGAGAGAGGGAGAGAGTGAGAGAACCGTTACAGAGAGAGAGAGAGAGAGAGAGAGTGAGAGAACCGGGATAGAGAGTGAGAGAGAGAGTGAGAGAACCGGGATCGAGAGTGAGAGAACCGGGATCGAGAGTGAGAGAACCGGGATCGAGAGTGAGAGAACCGGGATCGAGAGAGAGAGAGAGAGAGAACCGGGATCGAGAGAGAGAGAGAGAGAGAGAGAACCGGGATAGAGAGAGAGAGAGAGAGAACCGGGATAGAGAGAGAGAGAACCGGGATAGAGAGAGAGAGAACCGGGATAGAGAGAGAGTGAACCGGGATCGAGAGAGAGTGAACCGGGATCGAGAGAGAGTGAACCGGGATCGAGAGTGAGAGAGAGAGTGAACCGGGATCGAGAGTGAGAGAGAGAGTGAACCGGGATCGAGAGTGAGAGAGAGAGTGAACCGGGATAGAGAGAGAGAGTGAACCGGGATAGAGAGAGAGAGTGAACCGGGATAGAGAGAGAGAGTGAACCGGGATAGAGAGAGAGAGTGAACCGGGATAGAGAGAGAGAGTGAACCGGGATAGAGAGAGAGAGAACCGGGATAGAGAGAGAGAGAACCGGGATAGAGAGAGAGAGAACCGGGATCGAGAGAGAGAGAGAGAGAGAGAGAGTGAACCGGGATAGAGAGAGAGTGAACCGGGATCGATGAGAGAGAGAGAGAACCGGGATCAAGAGAGAGAGAACCGGGATAGAGAGAGAGTGAACCGGGATAGAGAGAGAGAGAGAGAGAGTGTGAACCGGGATAGAGAGAGAGTGAACCGGGATAGAGAGTGAGAGAGAGAGGGAACCGGGATGGAGTGAGAGAGAGAGAGAACCGGATAGAGAGAGAGAGAGAGAACCGGGATAGAGAGAGAGAGAGAGAGAGAGAACCGGGATAGAGAGAGAGAGAGAGAGAGAGAACCGGGATAGAGAGAGAGAGAGAGAGAGAGAACCGGGATAGAGACAGAGAGAGAGAGAGAACCGGGATAGAGACAGAGAGAGAGAGAGAACCGGGATAGAGACAGAGAGAGAGAGAGAACCGGGATGGAGAGAGAGAGAGAACCGGGATGGAGAGAGAGAGAGAGAGAGAACCGGGATGGAGAGAGAGAGAGAGAGAGAACCGGGATGGAGAGAGAGAGAGAGAACCGGGATGGAGAGAGAGAGAGAGAACCGGGATGGAGAGAGAGAGAGAGAACCGGGATGGAGACAGAGAGAGAACCGGGATAGAGAGAGAGAGAACCGGGATAGAGAGAGAGTGAGAGAGAGAACCGGGATAGAGAGAGAGAGAGAGAGAGAGAGAGAGTGAGAGAACCGGATAGAGAGAGAGAGAGAGAGTGAGAGAACCGGGATGGAGAGAGAGAGTGAGTGAGAGAACCGGGATAGAGAGAGAGTGAGTGAGAGAACCGGGATAGAGAGAGAGTGAGTGAGAGAACCGGGATAAAGAGAGAGAGTGAGAGAGAGAACCGGGATAGAGAGAGAGTGAGAGAGAGAACCGGGATAGAGAGAGAGTGAGAGAGAGAACCGGGGTAGAGAGAGAGTGAGAGAGAGAACCGGGGTAGAGAGAGAGAGAGAGTGAGAACCGGGATAGAGAGAGAGTGAGAACCGGGATAGAGAGAGAGTGAGAACCGGGATAGAGAGAGAGTGAGAACCGGGATAGAGAGAGAGTGAGAACCGGGATAGAGAGAGAGTGAGAACCGGGATAGAGAGAGAGTGAGAACCGGGTTAGAGAGAGAGAGGGAACCGGGATAGATAGAGAGAGAGAGAGTGAGAGAGAACCGGGATAGAGAGAGAGTGAGAGAGAGAACCGGGATAGAGAGAGAGTGAGAGAGAGAACCGGGATAGAGAGAGAGTGAGAGAGAGAACCGGGATAGAGAGAGAGTGAGAGAGAGAACCGGGATAGAGAGAGAGTGAGAGAGAGAACCGGGATAGAGAGAGAGTGAGAGAGAGAACCGGGATAGAGAGAGAGTGAGAGAGAGAACCGGGATAGAGTGAGAGAGAGAAACGGGATAGAGAGAGAGTGAGAGAGAGAACCGGGATAGAGAGAGAGTGAGAGAGAGAACCGGGATAGAGAGAGAGTGAGAGAGAGAACCGGGATAGAGAGAGAGTGAGAGAGAGAACCGGGATAGAGAGAGAGAGAGAGAGAGAGAGAGAACCGGGATAGAGAGAGAGAGAGAGAGAGAGAGAACCGGGATAGAGAGAGAGAGAGAGAGAGAGAGAGAGAACCGGGATAGAGAGAGAGAGAGAGTGAGAGTGAGAGAACCGGGATCGAGAGTGAGAGAGAGAGTGAGAGAACCGGGATCGAGAGTGAGAGAACCGGGATCGAGAGAGAGAGAGTGAGAGAACCGGGATAGAGAGAGAGAGTGAGAGAACCGGGATAGAGAGAGAGAGTGAGAGAACCGGGATCGGCGAGAGTGAGAGAACCGGGATCGAGAGAGAGAGAGTGAGAGAACCGGGATAGAGAGAGAGAGTGAGAGTGAGAGAACCGGGATAGAGAGAGAGAGAGAACCGGGATAGAGAGAGTGAGAGAGAGAGTGAGAGAACCGGGATAGAGAGTGAGAGAGAGAGTGAGAGAACCGGGATGGAGAGAGAGAGAGAGAGAGAACCGGGATGGAGAGAGAGAGAGAGAACCGGGATGGAGAGAGAGAGAGAGAGAACCGGGATGGAGACAGAGAGAGAACCGGGATAGAGAGAGAGAGAGAGAGAGAACCGGGATAGAGAGAGAGTGAGAGAGAGAACCGGGATAGAGAGAGAGAGAGACAGAGAGTGAGAGAACCGGGATAGATAGAGAGAGAGAGAGAGAGTGAGAGAACCGGGATAGAGAGAGAGAGAGAGAGTGAGAGAACCGGGATGGAGAGAGAGAGTGAGTGAGAGAACCGGGATAGAGAGAGAGTGAGTGAGAGAACCGGGATAGAGAGAGAGTGAGTGAGAGAACCGGGATAAAGAGAGAGAGTGAGAGAGAGAACCGGGATAGAGAGAGAGTGAGAGAGAGAACCGGGATAGAGAGAGAGTGAGAGAGAGAACCGGGGTAGAGAGAGAGTGAGAGAGAGAACCGGGGTAGAGAGAGAGAGAGAGTGAGAACCGGGATAGAGAGAGAGTGAGAACCGGGATAGAGAGAGAGTGAGAACCGGGATAGAAAGAGAGTGAGAACCGGGATAGAGAGAGAGTGAGAACCGGGATAGAGAGAGAGTGAGAACCGGGATAGAGAGAGAGTGAGAACCGGGATAGAGAGAGAGTGAGACCGGGATAGAGAGAGAGTGAGAACCGGGTTAGAGAGAGAGAGGGAACCGGGATAGATAGAGAGAGAGAGAGTGAGAGAGAACCGGGATAGAGAGAGAGTGAGAGAGAGAACCGGGATAGAGAGAGAGTGAGAGAGAGAACCGGGATAGAGAGAGAGTGAGAGAGAGAACCGGGATAGAGAGAGAGTGAGAGAGAGAACCGGGATAGAGAGAGAGTGAGAGAGAGAACCGGGATAGAGAGAGAGTGAGAGAGAGAACCGGGATAGAGAGAGAGTGAGAGAGAGAACCGGGATAGAGTGAGAGAGAGAACCGGGATAGAGAGAGAGTGAGAGAGAGAACCGGGATAGAGAGAGAGTGAGAGAGAGAACCGGGATAGAGAGAGAGAGAGAGAGAGAGAGAACCGGGATAGAGAGAGAGAGAGAGAGAGAGAGAACCGGGATAGAGAGAGAGAGAGAGAGAGAGAGAACCGGGATAGAGAGAGAGAGAGAGAGTGAGAGAACCGGGATGGAGAGAGAGAGTGAGTGAGAGAACCGGGATAGAGAGAGAGTGAGTGAGAGAACCGGGATAGAGAGAGAGTGAGTGAGAGAACCGGGATAAAGAGAGAGAGTGAGAGAGAGAACCGGGATAGAGAGAGAGTGAGAGAGAGAACCGGGATAGAGAGAGAGTGAGAGAGAGAACCGGGGTAGAGAGAGAGTGAGATAGAGAACCGGGATAGAGAGAGAGTGAGAGAGAGAACCGGGATAGAGAGAGAGTGAGAGAGAGAACCGGGATAGAGAGAGAGTGAGAGAGAGAACCGGGATAGAGAGAGAGTGAGAGAGAGAACCGGGATAGAGAGAGAGTGAGAGAGAGAACCGGGATAGAGAGAGAGTGAGAGAGAGAACCGGGATAGAGTGAGAGAGAGAACCGGGATAGAGAGAGAGTGAGAGAGAGAACCGGGATAGAGAGAGAGTGAGAGAGAGAACCGGGATAGAGAGAGAGAGAGAGAGAGAGAGAACCGGGATAGAGAGAGAGAGAGAGAGAGAGAGAACCGGGATAGAGAGAGAGAGAGAGAGAGAGAGAACCGGGATAGAGAGAGAGAGAGAGAGTGAGAGAACCGGGATGGAGAGAGAGAGTGAGTGAGAGAACCGGGATAGAGAGAGAGTGAGTGAGAGAACCGGGATAGAGAGAGAGTGAGTGAGAGAACCGGGATAAAGAGAGAGAGTGAGAGAGAGAACCGGGATAGAGAGAGAGTGAGAGAGAGAACCGGGATAGAGAGAGAGTGAGAGAGAGAACCGGGGTAGAGAGAGAGTGAGAGAGAGAACCGGGGTAGAGAGAGAGAGAGTGAGAACCGGGATAGAGAGAGAGTGAGAACCGGGATAGAGAGAGAGTGAGAACCGGGATAGAGAGAGAGTGAGAACCGGGATAGAAAGAGAGTGAGAACCGGGATAGAGAGAGAGTGAGAACCGGGATAGAGAGAGAGTGAGAACCGGGATAGAGAGAGAGTGAGAACCGGGTTAGAGAGAGAGAGGGAACCGGGATAGATAGAGAGAGAGAGAGTGAGAGAGAACCGGGATAGAGAGAGAGTGAGAGAGAGAACCGGGATAGAGAGAGAGTGAGAGAGAGAACCGGGATAGAGAGAGAGTGAGAGAGAGAACCGGGATAGAGAGAGAGTGAGAGAGAGAACCGGGATAGAGAGAGAGTGAGAGAGAGAACCGGGATAGAGAGAGAGTGAGAGAGAGAACCGGGATAGAGAGAGAGTGAGAGAGAGAACCGGGATAGAGTGAGAGAGAGAACCGGGATAGAGAGAGAGTGAGAGAGAGAACCGGGATAGAGAGAGAGTGAGAGAGAGAACCGGGATAGAGAGAGAGAGAGAGAGAGAGAGAACCGGGATAGAGAGAGAGAGAGAGAGAGAGAGAACCGGGATAGAGAGAGAGAGAGAGAGAGAGAGAACCGGGATAGAGAGAGAGAGAGAGAGTGAGAGTGAGAGAACCGGGATCGAGAGTGAGAGAGAGAGTGAGAGAACCGGGATCGAGAGTGAGAGAACCGGGATCGAGAGAGAGAGAGTGAGAGAACCGGGATAGAGAGAGAGAGTGAGAGAACCGGGATCGAGAGTGAGAGAACCGGGATCGAGAGAGAGAGAGTGAGAGAACCGGGATCGAGAGAGAGAGAGTGAGAGAACCGGGATAGAGAGAGAGAGAGAGTGAGAGTGAGAGAACCGGGATAGAGAGAGAGAGAGAACCGGGATAGAGAGAGTGAGAGAGAGAGTGAGAGAACCGGGATAGAGAGTGAGAGAGAGAGTGAGAGAACCGGGATAGAGAGTGAGAGAGAGAGTGAGAGAACCGGGATAGATAGAGAGAGAGAGAGAGAGAGAGAGAGTGAGAGAACCGTTATAGAGAGAGAGAGAGAGAGTGAGAGAACCGGGATAGAGAGTGAGAGAGAGAGTGAGAGAACCGGGATCGAGAGTGAGAGAACCGGGATCGAGAGTGAGAGAACCGGGATCGATAGAGAGAGAGAGAGAGAGAACCGGGATAGAGAGAGAGAGAGAGAGAGAGAGAACCGGGATAGAGAGAGAGAGAGAGAGAGAACCGGGATCGAGAGAGAGAGAACCGGGATCGAGAGAGAGTGAACCGGGATCGAGAGAGAGTGAACCGGGATCGAGAGAGAGTGAGAGAACCGGGATCGAGAGTGAGAGAGAGAGTGAACCGGGATCGAGAGAGAGTGAACCGGGATCGAGAGAGAGTGAACCGGGATAGAGAGAGAGTGAACCGGGATCGAGAGAGAGTGAGAGACCCGGGATCGAGAGTGAGAGAGAGAGTGAACCGGGATAGAGAGAGAGTGAACCGGGATAGAGAGAGAGTGAACCGGGATAGAGAGAGAGTGACCGGGATAGAGAGAGAGAGAACCGGGATAGAGAGAGAGAGAACCGGGATAGAGAGAGAGAGAACCGGGATCGAGAGAGAGAGAGAGAGAGAGACAGAGAGAGAGTGAACGGGATAGAGAGAGAGTGAACCGGGATAGAGAGAGAGAGAACCGGGATAGAGAGAGAGAGAGAGAACCGGGATCGAGAGAGAGAGAGAGTGAGAGAACCGGGATAGAGAGAGAGAGAGAGAGTGAGAGAACCGGGATAGAGAGAGAGTGAGTGAGAGAACCGGGATAGAGAGAGAGTGAGAGAGAGAACCGGGATAGAGAGAGAGTGAGTGAGAGAACCGGGATAGAGAGAGAGTGAGTGAGAGAACCGGGATAAAGAGAGAGAGTGAGAGAGAGAACCGGGATAAAGAGAGAGAGTGAGAGAGAGAACGGGATAGAGAGAGAGTGAGAGAGAGAACCGGGGTAGAGAGAGAGTGAGAGAGAGAACCGGGGTAGAGAGAGAGTGAGAGAGAGAACCGGGGTAGAGAGAGAGTGAGAGAGAGAACCGGGGTAGAGAGAGAGAGAGAGTGAGAACCGGGATAGAGAGAGAGTGAGAACCGGGATAGAGAGAGAGTGAGAACCGGGATAGAGAGAGAGTGAGAACCGGATAGAGAGAGAGTGAGAACCGGGATAGAGAGAGAGTGAGAACCGGGATAGAGAGAGAGTGAGAACCGGGATAGAGAGAGAGTGAGAACCGGGTTAGAGAGAGAGAGGGAACCGGGATAGATAGAGAGAGAGAGAGAGAGTGAGAGAGAACCGGGATAGAGAGAGAGTGAGAGAGAGAACCGGGATAGAGAGAGAGTGAGAGAGAGAACCGGGATAGAGAGAGAGTGAGAGAGAGAACCGGGATAGAGAGAGAGTGAGAGAGAGAACCGGGATAGAGAGAGAGTGAGAGAGAGAACCGGGATAGAGAGAGAGTGAGAGAGAGAACCGGGATAGAGAGAGAGTGAGAGAGAGAACCGGGATAGAGAGAGAGTGAGAGAGAGAACCGGGATAGAGAGTGAGAGAGAGAACCGGGATAGAGAGAGAGTGAGAGAGAGAACCGGGATAGAGAGAGAGTGAGAGAGAGAACCGGGATAGAGAGAGAGAGAGACAGAGAGAGAACCGGGATAGAGAGAGAGAGAGAACCGGGATAGAGAGAGAGAGAGAGAGTGAGAGTGAGAGAACCGGGATAGAGAGAACCGGGATAGAGAGTGAGAGAGAGAGTGAGAGAACCGGGATCGAGAGTGAGAGAACCGGGATCGAGAGAGAGAGAGAGAGTGAGAGAACCGGGATCGAGAGTGAGAGAACCGGGATCGAGAGAGAGAGAGTGAGAGAACCGGGATCGAGAGAGAGAGAGTGAGAGAACCGGGATCGAGAGAGAGAGAGTGAGAGAACCGGGATAGAGAGAGAGAGAGAGAGAGAGAGTGAGAGTGAGAGAACCGGGATAGAGAGAGAGAGAGAACCGGGATAGAGAGAGTGAGAGAGAGAGTGAGAGAACCGGGATAGAGAGTGAGAGAGAGAGTGAGAGAACCGGATAGATAGAGAGAGAGAGAGAGAGAGAGAGAGAGAGTGAGAGAACCGTTATAGAGAGAGAGAGAGAGAGTGAGAGAACCGTTATAGAGAGAGAGAGAGAGAGTGAGAGAACCGGGATAGAGAGTGAGAGAGAGAGTGAGAGAACCGGGATCGAGAGTGAGAGAACCGGGATCGAGAGTGAGAGAACCGGGATCGAGAGAGAGAGAGAGAGAGAGAACCGGATAGAGAGAGAGAGAGAGAGAGAACCGGGATCGAGAGAGAGTGAACCGGGATCGAGAGAGAGTGAACCGGGATCGAGAGAGAGTGAGAGAACCGGGATCGAGAGTGAGAGAGAGAGTGAACCGGGATAGAGAGAGAGTGAACCGGGATAGAGAGAGAGTGAACCGGGATAGAGAGAGAGTGAACCGGGATAGAGAGAGAGTGAACCGGGATAGAGAGAGAGAGAACCGGGATAGAGAGAGAGAGAGAGAGAGAGAGACAGAGAGAGAGTGAACCGGGATAGAGAGAGAGAGAGAGAACCGGGATCGAGAGAGAGAGAACCGGGATAGAGAGATAGAGAGAGAGTGAACCGGGATAGAGAGAGAGAGAGAGAGAGTGTGAACCGGGATAGAGAGAGAGTGAACCGGGATAGAGAGAGAGAGAGAGAGAGTGAGAGAACCGGGATAGAGAGAGAGTGAGAGAGAGAACCGGGATAGAGAGAGAGAGAGAGAGAGTGAGAGAACCGGGATAGAGAGAGAGTGAGAGAGAGAACCGGGATAGAGAGAGAGAACCGGGATAGAGAGAGAGTGAGAGAGAGAACCGGGATAGAGAGAGAGTGAGAGAGAGAACCGGGATAGAGAGAGAGTGAGAGAGAGAACCGGGATAGAGAGAGAGTGAGAGAGAGAACCGGGATAGAGAGAGAGTGAGAGAGAGAACCGGGATAGAGAGAGAGTGAGAGAGAGAACCGGGATAGAGAGAGAGTGAGAGAGAGAACCGGGATAGAGAGAGAGTGAGAGAGAGAACCGGGATAGAGAGAGAGTGAGAGAGAGAACCGGGATGGAGAGAGAGTGAGAGAGAGAACCGGGATGGAGAGAGAGAGAGAGAGAACCGGGATGGAGAGAGAGAGAGAGAGAACCGGGATGGAGAGAGAGAGAGAACCGGGATGGAGAGAGAGAGAGAACCGGGATGGAGAGAGAGAGAGAACCGGGATGGAGAGAGAGTGAGAGAGAACCGGGATAGAGAGAGAGAGAGAGAGTGAGAGAACCGGGATAGATAGAGAGAGAGAGAGAGAGAGAGAGTGAGAGAACCGGGATAGAGAGAGAGTGAGTGAGAGAACCGGGATAGAGAGAGAGTGAGTGAGAGAACCGGGATGAGAGAGAGTGAGTGAGAGAACCGGGATGGAGAGAGAGTGAGAGAGAGAACCGGGATAAAGAGAGAGAGTGAGAGAGTGAGAGAGAGAACCGGGATAGAGAGAGAGTGAGAGAGAGAACCGGGGTAGAGAGAGAGTGAGAGAGAGAACCGGGGTAGAGAGAGAGAGAGAGAGAGAACCGGGGTAGAGAGAGAGAGAGAGAGAACCGGGTAGAGAGAGAGAGAGAACAGGGGTAGAGAGAGAGAGAGAGAGTGAGAACCGGGATAGAGAGAGAGTGAGACCGGGATAGAGAGAGAGTGAGAACCGGGATAGAGAGAGAGAGAGAACCGGGATAGAGAGAGAGAGAGAACCGGATAGAGAGAGAGAGAGTGAGAGAGAGAACCGGGATAGAGAGAGAGTGAGAGAGAGAACCGGGATAGAGAGAGAGTGAGAGAGAGAACCGGGATAGAGAGAGTGAGAGAGAGAACCGGGATAGAGAGAGAGAGAGAGAGAGAGAGAGAACCGGGATAGAGAGAGAGAGAGAGAGAGAGAGAGAACCGGGATAGAGAGAGAGAGAGAGAGAGAGACAGAGAGAGAACCGGGATAGAGAGAGAGAGAGAGAGAGAGAGAACCGGGATAGAGAGAGAGAGAGAGAGAGAGAACCGGGAGAGAGAGAGAGAGAGAGAGAGAACCGGGATAGAGAGAGAGAGAGAGTGAGAGTGAGGGAACCGGGATAGAGAGTGAGAGAGAACCGGGATAGAGAGTGAGAGAGAGAGTGAGAGAACCGGGATCGAGAGTGAGAGAACCGGGATCGAGAGGGAGAGAGTGAGAGAACCGGGATCGAGAGTGAGAGAACCGGGATCGAGAGTGAGAGAACCGGGATCGAGAGAGAGAGAGTGAGAGAACCGGGATAGAGAGAGAGAGTGAGAGTGAGAGAACCGGGATAGAGAGAGAGAGAGAACCGGGATAGAGAGAGTGAGAGAACCGGGATAGAGAGTGGGAGAGAGAGTGAGAGAACCGGGATAGATAGAGAGAGAGAGAGAGAGAGTGAGTGAGAGAACCGTTATAGAGAGAGAGAGTGAGAGAACCGGGATAGAGAGTGAGAGAGAGAGTGAACCGGGATCGAGAGTGAGAGAACCGGGATCGAGAGTGAGAGAACCGGGATAGAGAGAGAGAGAGAGAGAGTGAACCGGGATCGAGAGAGAGTGAACCGGGATCGAGAGAGAGTGAGAGAACCGGGATCGAGAGTGAGAGAGAGAGTGAACCGGGATCGAGAGTGAGAGAGAGAGTGAACCGGGATCGAGAGTGAGAGAGAGAGAGAACCGGGATAGAGAGAGAGAGAGAGTGAACCGGGATAGAGAGAGCGAGAACCGGGATAGAGAGTGAGAGAGAGAGAGAGAGAGAGAACCGGGATAGAGAGAGAGAGAACCGGGATCGAGAGAGAGAGAACCGGGATCGAGAGAGAGAGAACCGGGATAGAGAGAGAGAGAACCGGGATCGAGAGAGAGAGAGAGAGAGAGTGAACCGGGATAGAGAGAGAGAGTGAGAACCGGGATCGAGAGAGAGAGAACCGGGATAGAGAGATAGAGAGAGAGTGAACCGGGATAGAGAGAGAGAGAGAGAGAGAGTGTGAACCGGGATAGAGAGAGAGTGAACCGGGATAGAGAGTGAGAGAGAGAGAGAGTGAACCGGGAGAGAGAGAGAGAGAACCGGGTTGGAGTGAGAGAGAGAGAGAACCGGGATAGAGAGAGAGAGAGAGAGAACCGGGATAGAGAGAGAGAGAGAGAGAGAGAGAACCGGGATAGAGAGAGAGAGAGAGAGAGAGAGAGAACCGGGATAGAGAGAGAGAGAGAGAGAGAGAGAACCGGGATAGAGAGAGAGAGAGAGAGAGAGAACCGGGATAGAGAGAGAGAGAGAGAGAACCGGGATAGAGAGAGAGAGAGAGAGAGAGTGAACCGGGATAGAGAGAGAGAGAGAGAGAGAGAGAGAGAGAGAACCGGGATAGAGAGAGAGAGAGAGAGAGAGAACCGGGATAGAGAGAGAGAGAGAGAGAGAGAGAGAGAGAGAACCGGGATAGAGAGAGAGAGAGTGAGAGAACCGGGATAGAGAGAAAGAGAGAGAGAGAGAGAACCGGGATAGAGAGAGAGAGAGAACCGGGATAGAGAGAGAGAGAGAACCGGGATAGAGAGAGAGAGAGAACCGGGATAGAGAGAGAGAGAACCGGGATAGAGATAGAGAGAGAGAGAGAACCGGGATAGAGATAGAGAGAGAGAGAGAGAACCGGGATAGAGATAGAGAGAGAGAGAGAGAACCGGGATAGAGAGAGAGAGAGAGAGAACCGGGATAGAGAGAGAGAGAGAGAACCGGGATAGAGAGAGAGAGAGAGAGAGAGAACCGTGATAGAGAGAGAGAGAGTGAGAGAGAGAATGAGAGAGAGAACCGGGATAGAGAGAGTGAGTGAGAGAGAGAACCGGGATAGAGAGAGAGAGAGAGAGAGAACCGGGATAGAGAGAGAGAGAGAGAGAGAACCGGGATAGAGAGAGAGTGAGAGAGAGAACCGGGATAGAGAGAGAGTGAGAGAGAGAACCGGGATAGAGAGAGAGTGAGAGAGAGAACCGGGATAGAGAGAGAGTGAGAGAGAGAACCGGGATAGAGAGAGAGTGAGAGAGAGAACCGGGATAGAGAGAGAGAGAGACAGAGAGAGAACCGGGATAGAGAGAGAGAGAGAGAGAACTGGGATAGAGAGAGAGAGAGAGAGTGAGAGAACCGGGATAGAGAGAACCGGGATAGAGAGTGAGAGAGAGAGTGAGAGAACCGGGATCGAGAGTGAGAGAACCGGGATCGAGAGAGAGAGAGTGAGAGAACCGGGATCGAGAGTGAGAGAACCGGGGATCGAGAGAGAGAGAGTGAGAGAACCGGGATAGAGAGAGAGAGAGAGAGTGAGAGTGAGAGAACCGGGATAGAGAGAGAGAGAGAACCGGGATAGAGAGAGTGAGAGAGAGAGTGAGAGAACCGGGATAGAGAGTGAGAGAGAGAGTGAGAGAACCGGGATAGATAGAGAGAGAGAGAGAGAGTGAGAGAACCGTTATAGAGAGAGAGAGAGAGAGAGAGTGAGAGAACCGGGATAGAGAGTGAGAGAGAGAGTGAGAGAACCGGGATCGAGAGAGAGAGAGTGAGAGAACCGGGATAGAGAGAGAGTGAGAGAGAGAACCGGGATAGAGAGAGAGTGAGAGAGAGAACCGGGATAGAGAGAGAGTGAGAGAGAGAACCGGGATAGAGAGAGAGTGAGAGAGAGAACCGGGATAGAGAGAGAGTGAGAGAGAGAACCGGGATAGAGAGAGAGTGAGAGAGAGAACCGGGATAGAGAGAGAGAGAGAGAGAGAGAGAGAGAGAGAACCGGGATAGATAGAGAGAGAGAGAGAGAGTGAGAGTGAGAGAACCGGGATAGAGAGTGAGTGAGAGAGTGAGAGAACCGGGATCGAGAGTGAGATAACCGGGATCGAGAGAGAGAGAGTGAGAGAACCGGGATAGAGAGAGAGAGTGAGAGAACCGGGATCGAGAGAGAGAGAGTGAGAGAACCGGGATAGAGAGAGAGAGAGAGAGTGAGAGTGAGAGAACCGGGATAGAGAGAGAGAGAGAACCGGGATAGAGAGAGTGAGAGAGAGAGTGAGAGAACCGGGATAGAGAGTGAGAGAGAGAGTGAGAGAACCGGGATAGATAGATAGATAGAGAGAGAGAGAGAGAGAGAGAGAGAGAGAGTGAGAGAACCGTTATAGAGAGAGAGAGAGAGAGTGAGAGAACCGGGATAGAGAGTGAGAGAGAGAGTGAGAGAACCGGGATCGAGAGTGAGAGAACCGGGATCGAGAGAGAGAGAGAGAGAGAGAGAGAACCGGGATAGAGAGAGAGAGAGAGAGAGAACCGGGATAGAGAGAGAGAGAGAGAGAACCGGGATCGAGAGAGAGTGAACCGGGATCGAGAGAGAGTGAACCGGGATCGAGAGAGAGTGAGAGAACCGGGATCGAGAGTGAGAGAGAGAGTGAACCGGGATAGAGAGAGAGTGAACCGGGATAGAGAGAGAGAGAACCGGGATAGAGAGAGAGAGAACCGGGATAGAGAGAGAGAGAGAGAGAGAGAGACAGAGAGAGAGTGAACCGGGATGGAGAGAGAGTGAACCGGGATAGAGAGAGAGAGAGAGAACCGGGATCGAGAGAGAGAGAACCGGGATAGAGAGATAGAGAGAGAGTGAACCGGGATAGAGAGAGAGAGAGAGAGAGTGTGAACCGGGATAGAGAGAGAGAGAGAGAGAGTGAGAGAACCGGGATAGAGAGAGAGTGAGAGAGAGAACCGGGATAGAGAGAGAGAGAGAGAGAGTGAGAGAACCGGATAGAGAGAGAGTGAGTGAGAGAACCGGGATAGAGAGAGAGTGAGAGAGAGAACCGGGATAGAGAGAGAGTGAGAGAGAGAACCGGGATAGAGAGAGAGTGAGAGAGAGAACCGGGATAGAGAGAGAGTGAGAGAGAGAACCGGGATAGAGAGAGAGTGAGAGAGAGAACCGGGATAGAGAGAGAGTGAGAGAGAGAACCGGGATGGAGAGAGAGAGAGAACCGGGATGGAGAGAGAGAGAGAACCGGGATGGAGAGAGAGAGAGAACCGGGATGGAGAGAGAGTGAGAGAGAGAACCGGGATAGAGAGAGAGTGAGAGAGAGAACCGGGATAGAGAGAGAGAGAGAGAGAGAGTGAGAGAACCGGGATAGAGAGAGAGAGTGAGTGAGAGAACCGGGATAGAGAGAGAGTGAGTGAGAGAACTGGGATAGAGAGAGAGTGAGTGAGAGAACCGGGATGGAGAGAGAGTGAGTGAGAGAACCGGGATGGAGAGAGAGTGAGTGAGAGAACCGGGATGGAGAGAGAGTGAGAGAGAGAACCGGGATAAAGAGAGAGAGTGAGAGAGTGAGAGAGAGAACCGGGATAGAGAGAGAGTGAGAGAGAGAACCGGGATAGAGAGAGAGTGAGAGAGAGAACCGGGGTAGAGAGAGAGAGAGAGAGAGAACCGGGGTAGAGAGAGAGAGAGAGAGAGAACCGGGATAGAGAGAGAGAGAGAACAGGGGTAGAGAGAGAGAGAGAGAGTGAGAACCGGGATAGAGAGAGAGTGAGAACCGGGATAGAGAGAGAGTGAGAACCGGGATAGAGAGAGAGTGAGAACCGGGATAGAGAGAGAGAGAGAACCGGGATAGAGAGAGAGAGAGTGAGATAGAGAACCGGGATAGAGAGAGAGTGAGAGAGAGAACCGGGATAGAGAGAGAGTGAGAGAGAGAACCGGGATAGAGAGAGAGTGAGAGAGAGAACCGGGATAGAGAGAGAGTGAGAGAGAGAACCGGGATAGAGAGAGAGTGAGAGAGAGAACCGGGATAGAGAGAGAGTGAGAGAGAGAACCGGGATAGAGAGAGTGAGAGAGAGAACCGGGATAGAGAGAGTGAGAGAGAGAGAGAGAGAGAGAGAGAGAACCGGGATAGAGAGAGAGAGAGAACCGGGATAGAGAGAGAGAGAGAGAGAGACAGAGAGAGAACCGGGATAGAGAGAGAGAGAGAGAGAGACAGAGAGAGAACCGGGATAGAGAGAGAGAGAGAGAGAGAACCGGGATAGAGAGAGAGAGAGAGAGAGAGAGAACCGGGATAGATAGAGAGAGAGAGAGAGAGAGTGAGAGTGAGGGAACCGGGATAGAGAGTGAGAGAAGAGAACCGGGATAGAGAGTGAGAGAGAGAGTGAGAGAACCGGGATCGAGAGTGAGAGAACCGGGATCGAGAGAGAGAGAGTGAGAGAACCGGGATCGAGAGTGAGAGAACCGGGATCGAGAGTGAGAGAACCGGGATCGAGAGAGAGAGAGTGAGAGAACCGGGATAGAGAGAGAGAGTGAGAGTGAGAGAACCGGGATAGAGAGAGAGAGAGAACCGGGATAGAGAGAGAGAGAGAACCGGGATAGAGAGTGGGAGAGAGAGTGAGAGAACCGGGATAGATAGAGAGAGAGAGAGAGAGAGAGAGAGTGAGAGAACCGTTATAGAGAGAGAGAGAGAGAGTGAGAGAACCGGGATAGAGAGTGAGAGAGAGAGTGAACCGGGATCGAGAGTGAGAGAACCGGGATCGAGAGTGAGAGAACCGGGATAGAGAGAGAGAGAGAGAGAGTGAACCGGGATCGAGAGAGAGTGAACCGGGATCGAGAGAGAGTGAACCGGGATCGAGAGAGAGTGAGAGAACCGGGATCGAGAGTGAGAGAGAGAGAGAACCGGGATCGAGAGTGAGAGAGAGAGAGAACCGGGATCGAGAGTGAGAGAGAGAGTGAACCGGGATCGAGAGTGAGAGAGAGAGTGAACCGGGATCGAGAGTGAGAGAGAGAGAGAACCGGGATAGAGAGAGAGAGAGAGTGAACCGGGATAGAGAGAGCGAGAACCGGGATAGAGAGTGAGAGAGAGAGAGAGAGAGAGAACCGGGATAGAGAGAGAGAGAACCGGGATAGAGAGAGAGAGAACCGGGATCGAGAGAGAGAGAGAGAGAGAGTGAACCGGGATAGAGAGAGAGAGTGAGAACCGGGATCGAGAGAGAGAGAACCGGGATAGAGAGATAGAGAGAGAGTGAACCGGGAGAGAGAGAGAGAGAGAGAGTGTGAACCGGGATAGAGAGAGAGTGAACCGGGATAGAGAGTGAGAGAGAGAGAGAGTGAACCGGGAGAGAGAGAGAGAGAACCGGGTTGGAGTGAGAGAGAGAGAGAACCGGGATAGAGTGAGAGAGAGAGAGAACCGGGATAGAGAGAGAGAGAGAGAGAACCGGGATAGAGAGAGAGAGAGAGAACCGGGATAGAGAGAGAGAGAGAGAGAACCGGGATAGAGAGAGAGAGAGAGAGAGAGAGAGAGAACCGGGATAGAGAGAGAGAGAGAGAGAGAGAGTGAACCGGGATAGATAGAGAGAGAGAGAGAGAGAGAGAGAGAGAACCGGGATAGAGAGAGAGAGAGAGAGAGAGAACCGGGATAGAGAGAGAGAGAGAGAGAGAGAGAGAGAGAACCGGGATAGAGAGAGAGAGAGTGAGAGAACCGGGATAGAGAGAAAGAGAGAGAGAGAGAGAACCGGGATAGAGAGAGAGAGAGAACCGGGATAGAGAGAGAGAGGGAACCGGGATAGAGAGAGAGAGAGAACCGGGATAGAGAGAGAGAGAGAACCGGGATGGAGAGAGAGAGAGAACCGGGATGGAGAGAGAGAGAGAACCGGGATGGAGAGAGAGAGAGAACCGGGATGGAGAGAGAGAGAGAACCGGGATAGAGAGAGAGAGAGAACCGGGATAGAGAGAGAGAGAGAACCGGGATAGAGAGAGAGAGAGAACCGGGATAGAGAGAGAGAGAACCGGGATAGAGAGAGAGAGAGAGAGAGAATAGAGATAGAGAGAGAGAGAGAACCGGGATAGAGATAGAGAGAGAGAGAGAGAACCGGGATAGAGAGAGAGAGAGAGAGAGAGAACCGGGATAGAGAGAGAGAGAGAGAGAGAACCGGGATAGAGAGAGAGAGAGAGAGAGAACCGTGATAGAGAGAGAGAGAGTGAGAGAGAGAATGAGAGAGAGAACCGGGATAGAGAGAGTGAGTGAGAGAGAGAACCGGGATAGAGAGAGAGAGAGAGAGAACCGGGATAGAGAGAGAGAGAGAGAGAACCGGGATAGAGAGAGAGAGAGAGAGAACCGGGATAGAGAGAGAGAGAACCGGGATAGAGAGAGAGAGAGAGAGAGAACCGGGATAGAGAGAGAGAGAGAGAGAGAGAGAGAACCGGGATAGAGAGAGAGAGAGAGACAGAGAGAACCGGGATAGAGAGAGAGAGAGAGACAGAGAGAGAACCGGGATAGAGAGAGAGAGAGAGACAGAGAGAGAACCGGGATAGAGAGAGAGAGAGAGACAGAGAGAGAACCGGGATAGAGAGAGAGAGAGAGACAGAGAGAGAACCGGGATAGAGAGAGAGAGAGAGACAGAGAGAGAACCGGGATAGAGAGAGAGAGAGAGACAGAGAGAGAACCGGGATAGAGAGAGAGAGAGAGACAGAGAGAGAACCGGGATAGAGAGAGAGAGAGAGAACCGGGATAGAGAGAGAGAGAGAGAGAGAGAGAGAGAGAGAACCGGGATAGAGAGAGAGAGAGAGAGAGAGAGAGAACCGGGAGAGAGAGAGAGAACCGGGATAGAGAGAGAGAGAGAGAGAGAACCGGGAGAGAGAGAGAGAGAACCGGGATAGAGAGAGAGAGTGAGAGTGAGAGAACCGGGATAGAGAGTGAGAGAGAGAGAGTGAGAGAGAACCGGGATAGAGAGTGAGAGAGAACCGGGATAGAGAGTGAGAGAGAGAGTGAGAGAACCGGGATAGAGAGTGAGAGAGAGAGAGAGAGAGAACCGGGATAGAGAGAGAGAGAGAGAGTGAGAGTGAGAGAACCGGGATAGAGAGAGAGAGAGAACCGGGATAGAGAGAGATAGAGAGTGAGAGAGAGAGTGAGAGAACCGGGATAGAGAGAGAGAGAGAGAGAGAGAGAGAGAGAACCGGGATAGAGAGAGAGAGAGAGAGAGAGAGAGAGAGAGAGAGAACCGGGATAGATAGAGAGAGAGAGAGAGAGAGAGAGAACCGGGATAGAGAGAGAGAGAGAGAGAGAACCGGGATAGAGAGAGAGAGAGAGAGAGAACCGGGAGAGAGAGAGAACCGGGATAGAGAGAGAGAGAGAGAGAGAACCGGGAGAGAGAGAGAGAACCGGGAGAGAGAGAGATAACCGGGATAGAGAGAGAGAGTGAGAGAGAACCGGGAGAGAGAGAGAGAACCGGGATAGAGAGAGAGAGTGAGAGTGAGAGAACCGGGATAGAGAGTGAGAGAGAGAGAGTGAGAGAGAACCGGGATAGAGAGTGAGAGAGAACCGGGATAGAGAGTGAGAGAGAGAGTGAGAGAACCGGGATAGAGAGTGAGAGAGAGAGAGAGAGAGAACCGGGATAGAGAGAGAGAGAGAGAGTGAGAGAGAGAGAACCGGGATAGAGAGAGAGAGAGAACCGGGATAGAGAGAGTGAGAGAGAGATAGAGAGTGAGAGAGAGAGTGAGAGAACCGGGATAGAGAGTGAGAGAGAGAGTGAGAGAACCGGGATAGAGAGTGAGATAGAGAGTGAGAGAACCGGGATAGAGAGTGAGAGAGAGAGTGAGAGAACCGGGATAGATAGAGAGAGAGAGAGAGAGAGAGTGAGAGAACCGGGATAGAGAGTGAGAGAGAGAGAGAGAGAACTGGGATAGAGAGAGAGAGAACTGGGATAGAGAGTGAGAGAGAGTGAGAGAGAACCGGGATCGAGAGAGAGAGAGAACCGGGATCGAGAGAGAGAGAGAGAGTGAACCGGAATCGAGAGAGAGTGAACCGGAATCGAGAGAGAGTGAACCGGGATCGAGAGAGAGTGAACCGGGATCGAGAGTGAGAGCGAGAGAGAGAGAGAGTGAACCGGGATAGAGAGAGAGAGAGAGAGAGTGAGAGAACCGGGATAGATAGAGAGAGAGAGAGAGAGTGAGAGAACCGGGATAGAGAGAGAGAGTGAGAGAACCGGGATAGAGAGAGAGAGAGAGTGAGAGAGAGAACCGGGATAGAGAGAGAGTGAGAGAACCGGGATAGAGAGAGAGTGAGAGAACCGGGATAGAGAGAGAGTGAGAGAACCGGGATAGAGAGAGAGAGAGAGAGAGAGTGAGAGAACCGGGATAGAGAGAGAGTGAGAGAACCGGGACAGAGAGAGTGAGAGAACCGGGATAGAGAGAGTGAGAGAACCGGGATAGAGAGAGTGAGAGAACCGGGATAGAGAGAGTGAGAGAACCGGGATAGAGAGAGTGAGAGAACCGGGATAGAGAGAGTGAGAGATAGAGAGAGAGAGAGAGTGAGAGAACCGGGATAGAGAGAGAGAGTGAGAGAACCGGGATAGAGAGAGAGAGAGAGAGAGAGTGAGAGAACCGGGATGGAGATAGATGGAGAGAGAGTGAGAGAACCGGGATAGAGATAGATGGAGAGAGAGTGAGAGAACCGGGATAGAGATAGATAGAAAGAGAGTGAGAGAACCGGGATCGAGAGAGATTGAGAGAGAACCGGGCTCGAGAGAGAGAGAGAGAGAGTGAGAGAACCGGGATCGAGAGAGAGAGAGTGAGAGAACCGGGTTAGAGCGAGAGAGAGAGAGAGAGAGTGAGAGAACACCAGGATAGAGAGAGAGAGAAAGAGAGCGAACACCGGGATAGAGGGAGAAAGAACGAGAACACCAGGATAGAGTGTGAGAGAAAGAGAGTGTGAACACCAGGATAGAGTGAGAGAGAAAGAGAGAGTGTGAACACCAGGATAGATAGATAGAGAGAGAGAGATAGCGAACACCGGGATTGAGGGAGAAAGAGAGAGAACACCAGGATAGAGAGAGAGAGAAAGAGAGAGTGTGAACACCAGGATAGATAGATAGATAGAGAGAGAGAGCGAACACCGGGATAGAGGGAGAAAGAGAGAGAACACCAGAATAGAGTGAGAGAGAAAGAGAGAGTGTGAACACCAGGATAGATAGAGAAAGAGAGAGAGCGAACACCGGGATAGAGGGAGAAAGAGAGAGAACACCAGGATAGAGAGAGAGTGAAAGAGAGAGTGTGAACACCAGGATAGAGGGAGAAAGAGAGCGAGAGTGAACACCGGGATAGAGAGAGAGAGAGAGAGAGAGAGAGAGAGAGAGAGAGTGTGTGTGAACACTGGGATAGAGAGAGAGAGAGAGTGAACACCGGGAGAGAGAGAGAGAGAGAGAGTGAACACCGGGATAGAGAGAGAGAGAGAGAGTGAACACCGGGATAGAGAGAGAGAGAGAGAGTGAACACCGGGATAGAGAGAGAGTGAACACCGGGATAGAGAGAGAGAGAGAGAGAGTGAACACCGGGATAGAGAGAGAGAGAGAGAGAGTGAACACCGGGATAGAGAGAGAGAGAGAGAGAGAGAGAGTGAACACCGGGATAGAGAGAGAGAGAGTGAACACCGGGATAGAGAGAGAGAGAGTGAACACCGGGATAGAGAGAGAGAGAGTGAACACCGGGATAGAGAGAGAGAGAGTGAACACCGGGATAGAGAGAGAGAGAGTGAACACCGGGATAGAGAGAGAGAGAGTGAACACCGGGATAGAGAGAGAGAGAGAGAGAGAAAACACCGAGAGAGAGAGAGAGAGAGAAAACACCGAGAGAGAGAGAGAGAGAGAAAACACCGAGAAAGAGAGAGAGAAAACACCGAGAAAGAGAGAGAGAAAACACCGAGAAAGAGAGAGAGAAAACACCGAGAAAGAGAGAGAGTGAGAGAACCGGGATGGAGAGAGAGTGAGAGAACCGGGATGGAGAGAGAGTGAGAGAACCGGGATGGAGAGAGAGTGAGAGAACCGGGATGGAGAGAGAGAGAGTGAGAGAACCGGGATGGAGAGAGAGAGAGTGAGAGAACCGGGATGGAGAGAGAGAGAGTGAGAGAACCGGGATGGAGAGAGAGAGAGAGTGAGAGAACCGGGATGGAGAGAGAGAGAGAGTGAGAGAACCGGGATGGAGAGAGAGAGAGAGTGAGAGAACCGGGATAGAGAGAGAGAGAGAGAGAGAGAGTGAGAGAACCGGGATGGAGAGAGAGAGAGAGTGAGAGAACCGGGATGGAGAGAGAGAGAGTGAGAGAACCGGGATAGAGAGAGAGAGAGAGAGAGTGAGAGAACCGGGATAGAGAGAGAGAGAGTGAGAGAACCGGGATAGAGAGAGAGAGAGTGAGAGAACCGGGTTAGAGAGAGAGAGAGAGTGAGAGAACCGGGTTAGAGAGAGAGAGAGTGAGAGAACCGGGATAGAGAGAGAGAGAGTGAGAGAACACCAGGATAGAGAGAGAGAGAAAGAGAGCGAACACCGGGATAGAGGGAGAAAGAGAGAGAACACCAGGATAGAGAGAGAAAGAGAGAGTGTGAACACCAGGATAGATAGAGAGAGAGAGAGCGCGAACACCGGGAGAGAGGGAGAAAGAGAGAGAACACCAGGATAGAGAGAGAGAGAAAGAGAGAGAGTGAACACCGGGATAGAGAGAGAGAGAGAGAGTGAACACCGGGATAGAGAGAGAGAGAGAGAGTGAACACCGGGATAGAGAGAGAGAGAGAGAGAGAGAGAGAGAGAGTGTGAACACCGGCATAGAGAGAGAGAGAGAAAACACCGAGAAAGAGAGAGAAAACAGCGGGATAGAGAGAGAAAGAGAGAGAGAGAACACAGGGATAGAGAGAGAAAGAGAGAGAGTGAACACCGGGATAGAGAGAGAAAGAGAGAGAACACCAGGATAGAGAGAGAGAGAGAGAGAGAGTGAACACCGGGATAGATAGAGGAAGAGAGAGAACACCAGGATAGAGAGAGAGAGAGAAGGAGAGAGTGTGAACACCAGGATAGAGAGAGAGAGAGAGTGAACACCGGGATAGAGAGAGAGAGAGAGAGTGAACACCGGGATAGATAGAGAGAGAGAGAGAGAGAGAGTGAACACCGGGATAGATAGAGAGAGAGAGAGAGAGAGTGAACACCGGGATAGAGAGAGAGAGAGAGTGAACACCGGGGGAGAGAGAGAGTGAACACCGGGATAGAGAGAGAGAGAGTGAACACCGGGATAGAGAGAGAGAGAGAGAGAGAGAGTGTGAACACCGGCATAGAGAGAGAGAGAGAGAGAGAGAGAAAACACCGAGAAAGAGAGAGAGTGAGAGAACCGGGATAGAGAGAGAGTGAGAGAACCGGGATAGAGAGAGAGTGAGAGAACCGGGATAGAGAGAGAGTGAGAGAACCGGGATAGAGAGAGAGAGAGTGAGAGAACCGGGATAGAGAGAGAGAGAGAGAGTGAGAGAACCGGGATAGAGAGAGAGAGAGTGAGAGAACCGGGATAGAGAGAGAGAGAAAGAGAGGGAGAAAGAGAGAGAACACCAGGAGAGAGAGAGAAAGAGAGAGTGTGAACACCAGGATAGATAGAGAGAGAGAGAGAGAGAGAGCGCGAACACCGGGATAGAGAGAGAGAGAGAGAGTGAACACCGGGATAGATAGAGAGAGAGAGAGAGAGAGTGTGAACACCGGCATAGAGAGAGAGAGAGAAAACACCGAGAAAGAGAGAGAGAAAACAGCGGGATAGAGAGTGAGAGTGAACACCGGGATAGAGAGAGAGAGAGAGAGAGAGTGAACACCGGGATAGAGAGAGAGAGAGAGTGAACACCGGGATAGAGAGAGAAAGAGAGAGAGTGAACACCGGGATAGAGAGAGAAAGAGAGAGAGTGAACACCGGGATAGAGAGAGAAAGAGGGAGAACACCAGGATAGAGAGAGAGAGAGAGAGAGTGAACACCGGGATCGATAGAGGAAGAGAGAGAACACCAGGATAGAGAGAGAGAGAGAAAGAGAGAGTGTGAACACCGGGATAGAGAGAGAGAGAGAGTGAACACCGGGATAGATAGATAGAGAGAGAGAGAGAGAGAGAGTGAGAGTGAACACTGGGATAGAGAGAGAGAGAGAGAGAGTGAACACCGGGATAGATAGAGGAAGAGAGAGAACGCCAGGATAGAGAGAGAGAGAGAAAGAGAGAGTGTGAACACCAGGATAGAGAGAGAGAGAGAGTGAACACCGGGATAGAGAGAGAGAGTGAACACCGGGATAGAGAGAGAGAGAGAGAGTGAACACCGGGATAGATAGAGAGAGAGAGAGAGAGAGTGAACACCGGGATAGAGAGAGAGAGAGTGAACACCGGGATAGAGAGAGAGAGAGTGAACACCGGGATAGATAGATAGAGAGAGAGAGAGAGAGAGAGTGAACACCGGGATAGAGAGAGAGAGAGAGAGAGAGAGAACCGGGATAGAGAGTGAGAGAGAGAGAGAGAACACCGGGATAGAGAGAGAGAGAGAGAGAGAGAGAGAGAGTGAACACCGGCATAGAGAGAGAGAGAGAGAGAAAACACCGAGAGAGAGAGAGAGAGAAAACACCGAGAGAGAGAGAGAGAGAAAACACCGAGAGAGAGAGAGAGAAAACACCGAGAGAGAGAGAGAGAAAACACCGAGAGAGAGAGAGAGAAAACACCGAGAGAGAGAGAGTGAGTGAGAGAACCGGGATAGAGAGAGAGAGAGAGTGAGAGAACCGGGATAGAGAGAGAGAGAGTGAGAGAACCGGGTTAGAGAGAGAGAGAGTGAGAGAACCGGGTTAGAGAGAGAGAGAGTGAGAGAACCGGGATAGAGAGAGAGTGAGAGAACCGGGATAGAGAGTGAGTGAGAGAACACCAGGATAGAGAGAGAGAGAAAGAGAGCGAACCCCGGGATAGAGGGAGAAAGAGAGAGTGTGAACACCAGGATAGAGAGAGAGAGAAAGAGAGAGTGTGAACACCAGGATAGATAGAGAGAGAGAGAGAGAGCGCGAACACCGGGATAGAGGGAGAAAGAGAGAGAACACCAGGATAGAGAGAGAGAGAAAGAGAGAGAGTGAACACCGGGATAGAGAGAGAGAGAGAGTGAGAGAACCGGGATGGAGAGAGAGAGAGTGAGAGAACCGGGATGGAGAGAGAGAGAGTGAGAGAACCGGGATGGAGAGAGAGAGAGTGAGAGAACCGGGATGGAGAGAGAGAGAGAGTGAGAGAACCGGGATGGAGAGAGAGAGAGAGAGTGAGAGAACCGGGATGGAGAGAGAGAGAGAGTGAGAGAACCGGGATAGAGAGAGAGAGAGAGAGAGAGAGTGAGAGAACCGGGATGGAGAGAGAGAGAGAGTGAGAGAACCGGGATGGAGAGAGAGAGAGTGAGAGAACCGGGATAGAGAGAGAGAGAGAGAGAGAGAGTGAGAGAACCGGGATAGAGAGAGAGAGAGTGAGAGAACCGGGATAGAGAGAGAGAGAGTGAGAGAACCGGGTTAGAGAGAGAGAGAGAGTGAGAGAACCGGGTTAGAGAGAGAGAGAGTGAGAGAACCGGGATAGAGAGAGAGAGAGTGAGAGAACACCAGGATAGAGAGAGAGAGAAAGAGAGCGAACACCGGGATAGAGGGAGAAAGAGAGAGAACACCAGGATAGAGAGAGAAAGAGAGAGTGTGAACACCAGGATAGATAGAGAGAGAGAGAGCGCGAACACCGGGAGAGAGGGAGAAAGAGAGAGAACACCAGGATAGAGAGAGAGAGAAAGAGAGAGAGTGAACACCGGGATAGAGAGAGAGAGAGAGAGTGAACACCGGGATAGAGAGAGAGAGAGAGAGTGAACACCGGGATAGAGAGAGAGAGAGAGAGAGAGAGTGTGAACACCGGCATAGAGAGAGAGAGAGAAAACACCGAGAAAGAGAGAGAAAACAGCGGGATAGAGAGAGAAAGAGAGAGAGAGAACACCGGGATAGAGAGAGAAAGAGAGAGAGTGAACACCGGGATAGAGAGAGAAAGAGAGAGAACACCAGGATAGAGAGAGAGAGAGAGAGAGAGTGAACACCGGGATAGATAGAGGAAGAGAGAGAACACCAGGATAGAGAGAGAGAGAGAAGGAGAGAGTGTGAACACCAGGATAGAGAGAGAGAGAGAGTGAACACCGGGATAGAGAGAGAGAGAGAGAGTGAACACCGGGATAGATAGAGAGAGAGAGAGAGAGAGAGTGAACACCGGGATAGATAGAGAGAGAGAGAGAGAGAGTGAACACCGGGATAGAGAGAGAGAGAGAGTGAACACCGGGGGAGAGAGAGAGTGAACACCGGGATAGAGAGAGAGAGAGTGAACACCGGGATAGAGAGAGAGAGAGAGAGAGAGAGTGTGAACACCGGCATAGAGAGAGAGAGAGAGAGAGAGAGAAAACACCGAGAAAGAGAGAGAGTGAGAGAACCGGGATAGAGAGAGAGTGAGAGAACCGGGATAGAGAGAGAGTGAGAGAACCGGGATAGAGAGAGAGAGAGTGAGAGAACCGGGATAGAGAGAGAGAGAGAGAGTGAGAGAACCGGGATAGAGAGAGAGAGAGTGAGAGAACCGGGATAGAGAGAGAGAGAAAGAGAGGGAGAAAGAGAGAGAACACCAGGAGAGAGAGAGAAAGAGAGAGTGTGAACACCAGGATAGATAGAGAGAGAGAGAGAGAGAGAGAGCGCGAACACCGGGATAGAGAGAGAGAGAGAGAGTGAACACCGGGATAGATAGAGAGAGAGAGAGAGAGAGTGTGAACACCGGCATAGAGAGAGAGAGAGAGAAAACACCGAGAAAGAGAGAGAGAAAACAGCGGGATAGAGAGTGAGAGTGAACACCGGGATAGAGAGAGAGAGAGAGAGAGAGTGAACACCGGGATAGAGAGAGAGAGAGAGTGAACACCGGGATAGAGAGAGAAAGAGAGAGAGTGAACACCGGGATAGAGAGAGAAAGAGAGAGAGTGAACACCGGGATAGAGAGAGAAAGAGGGAGAACACCAGGATAGAGAGAGAGAGAGAGAGAGTGAACACCGGGATCGATAGAGGAAGAGAGAGAACACCAGGATAGAGAGAGAGAGAGAAAGAGAGAGTGTGAACACCGGGATAGAGAGAGAGAGAGAGTGAACACCGGGATAGATAGATAGAGAGAGAGAGAGAGAGAGAGTGAGAGTGAACACTGGGATAGAGAGAGAGAGAGAGAGTGAACACCGGGATAGATAGAGGAAGAGAGAGAACGCCAGGATAGAGAGAGAGAGAGAAAGAGAGAGTGTGAACACCAGGATAGAGAGAGAGAGAGAGTGAACACCGGGATAGAGAGAGAGAGTGAACACCGGGATAGAGAGAGAGAGAGAGAGTGAACACCGGGATAGATAGAGAGAGAGAGAGAGAGAGTGAACACCGGGATAGAGAGAGAGAGAGTGAACACCGGGATAGAGAGAGAGAGAGTGAACACCGGGATAGATAGATAGAGAGAGAGAGAGAGAGAGAGTGAACACCGGGATAGAGAGAGAGAGAGAGAGAGAGAGAACCGGGATAGAGAGTGAGAGAGAGAGAGAGAACACCGGGATAGAGAGAGAGAGAGAGAGAGAGAGAGTGAACACCGGCATAGAGAGAGAGAGAGAGAGAAAACACCGAGAGAGAGAGAGAGAGAAAACACCGAGAGAGAGAGAGAGAAAACACCGAGAGAGAGAGAGAGAAAACACCGAGAGAGAGAGAGAGAAAACACCGAGAGAGAGAGAGTGAGTGAGAGAACCGGGATAGAGAGAGAGAGAGAGTGAGAGAACCGGGATAGAGAGAGAGAGAGTGAGAGAACCGGGTTAGAGAGAGAGAGAGTGAGAGAACCGGGTTAGAGAGAGAGAGAGTGAGAGAACCGGGATAGAGAGTGAGTGAGAGAACACCAGGATAGAGAGAGAGAGAAAGAGAGCGAACCCCGGGATAGAGGGAGAAAGAGAGAGTGTGAACACCAGGATAGAGAGAGAGAGAAAGAGAGAGTGTGAACACCAGGATAGATAGAGAGAGAGAGAGAGAGCGCGAACACCGGGATAGAGGGAGAAAGAGAGAGAACACCAGGATAGAGAGAGAGAGAAAGAGAGAGAGTGAACACCGGGATAGAGAGAGAGAGAGAGAGAGTGAACACCGGGATAGAGAGAGAGAGAGAGAGAGAGAGAGTGTGAACACCGGCATAGAGAGAGAGAGAGAAAACACCGAGAAAGAGAGAGAGAGAAAACAGCGGGATAGAGAGTGAGAGTGAACACCGGGATAGATAGAGAGAGAGAGAGAGAGAGAGAGTGAACACCGGGATAGAGAGAGAAAGAGAGAGAGAGAACACCGGGATAGAGAGAGAAAGAGAGAGAGTGAACACCGGGATAGAGAGAGAAAGAGAGAGAGTGAACACCGGGATAGAGAGAGAAAGAGAGAGAACACCAGGATAGAGAGAGAGAGAGAGAGAGTGAACACCAGGATAGAGGGAGAAAGAGAGCGAGAGTGAACACCGGGATAGAGAGAGAGAGAGAGAGAGAGAGAGAGTGAACACTGGGATAGAGAGAGAGAGAGAGAGAGAGAGAGTGAACACTGGGATAGAGAGAGAGAGAGAGAGAGAGAGAGTGAACACCGGGAGAGAGAGAGAGAGAGTGAACACCGGGATAGAGAGAGAGAGAGAGAGAGAGTGAACACCGGGAGAGAGAGAGAGAGAGAGAGAGTGAACACCGGGATAGAGAGAGAGAGAGAGAGAGTGAACACCGGGATAGAGAGAGAGAGAGAGACTGAACACCGGGATAGAGAGAGAGAGAGACTGAACACCGGGATAGAGAGAGAGAGAGAAAACACCGAGAGAGAGAGAGAGAAAACACCGAGAAAGAGAGAGAGTGAGAGAACCGGGATAGAGAGAGAGTGAGAGAACCGGGATAGAGAGAGAGAGAGTGAGAGAACCGGGATAGAGAGAGAGAGTGAGAGAACCGGGATAGAGAGAGAGAGAGAGAGTGAGAGAACCGGGATAGAGAGAGAGAGAGAGAGAACCGGGATAGAGAGAGAGAGAAAGAGAGCGAACACCGGGATAGAGGGAGAAAGAGAGAGAACACCAGGAGAGAGAGAGAAAGAGAGAGTGTGAACACCAGGATAGATAGAGAGAGAGAGAGAGAGAGCGCGAACACCGGGATAGAGAGAGAGAGAGAGAGAGAGAGAGAGTGAACACCGGCATAGAGAGAGAGAGAGAAAACACCGAGAAAGAGAGAGAGAAAACAGCGGGATAGAGAGTGAGAGTGAACACCGGGATAGATAGAGAGAGAGAGAGAGAGTGAACACCGGGATAGAGAGAGAGAGAGAACACCGGGATAGAGAGAGAAAGAGAGAGAGTGAACACCGGGATAGAGAGAGAGAGAGAGAGTGTGAACACCGGCATAGAGAGAGAGAGAGAAAACACCGAGAAAGAGAGAGAGAAAACAGCGGGATAGAGAGTGAGAGTGAACACCGGGATAGATAGAGAGAGAGAGAGAGAGTGAACACCGGGATAGAGAGAGAGAGAGAGAGTGAACACCGGGATAGAGAGAGAGAGAGAGTGAACACCGGGATAGAGAGAGAAAGAGAGAGAGTGAACACCGGGATAGAGAGAGAAAGAGAGAGAGTGAACACCGGGATAGAGAGAGAAAGAGAGAGAGTGAACACAGGGATAGAGAGAGAAAGAGGGAGAACACCAGGATAGAGAGAGAGAGAGAGAGAGAGTGAACACCGGGATCGATAGAGGAAGAGAGAGAACACCAGGATAGAGAGAGAGAGAGAGAGAGAAAGAGAGAGTGTGAACACCAGGATAGAGAGAGAGAGAGAGTGAACACCGGGATAGAGAGAGAGAGTGAACACCGGGATAGATAGAGAGAGAGAGAGAGAGTGAACACCGGGATAGATAGAGAGAGAGAGAGTGAACACCGGGATAGATAGAGAGAGAGAGAGAGAAAGAGAGAGTGTGAACACCAGGATAGAGAGAGAGAGAGAGTGAACACCGGGATAGAGAGAGAGAGAGAGTGAACACCGGCATAGAGAGAGTAAACACCGGGATAGGGAGAGAGAGAGCGAACACCGGGATAGAGAGAGAAAGAGAGAGAGAGAGAGAGAGAGAGTGAACACCGGGAGAGAGAGAGAGAGAGAGAGAGAGAGTGAACACCGGGATAGAGAGAGAGAGAGAGTGAACACCGGGATAGAGAGAGAGAGAGAGAGTGAACACCGGGGATAGAGAGAGAGAGAGAGAGAGTGAACACCGGGATCGAGAGAGAGAGAGAGAGTGAACACCGGGATAGAGAGAGAGAGAGAGAGAGAACACCGGGATAGAGAGAGAGAGA
>NC_090373.1:29023602-29094246 GCF_036365525.1 Heterodontus francisci
GAGAGAGAACACCGGACTAGAGAGAGAGAGAACACCGGACTAGAGAGAGAGAGAACACCGGACTAGAGAGAGAGAGAACACCGGACTAGAGAGAGAGAGAACACCGGACTAGAGAGAGAGAGAACACCGGACTAGAGAGAGAGAGAGAGAGAACACCGGACTAGAGAGAGAGAGAGAGAGAACACCGGACTAGAGAGAGAGAGAGAGAGAACACCGGACTAGAGAGAGAGAGAGAGAGAACACCGGACTAGAGAGAGAGAGAGAGAGAGAACACCGGACTAGAGAGAGAGAGAGAGAGAACACCGGACTAGAGAGAGAGAGAGAGAGAACACCGGACTAGAGAGAGAGAGAGAGAGAACACCGGACTAGAGAGAGAGAGAGAACACCGGACTAGAGAGAGAGAGAGAGAGAACACCGGACTAGAGAGAGAGAGAGAGAGAGAGAACACCGGACTAGAGAGAGAGAGAGAGAGAGAACACCGGACTAGAGAGAGAGAGAGAGAGAGAACACCGGACTAGAGAGAGAGAGAGAGAGAGAACACCGGACTAGAGAGAGAGAGAGAGAGAACACCGGACTAGAGAGAGAGAGAGAGAGAACACCGGACTAGAGAGAGAGAGAGAGAGAACACCGGACTAGAGAGAGAGAGAGAGAGAACACCGGACTAGAGAGAGAGAGAGAGAGAACACCGGACTAGAGAGAGAGAGAGAGAGAACACCGGACTAGAGAGAGAGAGAGAGAGAACACCGGACTAGAGAGAGAGAGAGAGAGAACACCGGACTAGAGAGAGAGAGAGAGAGAACACCGGACTAGAGAGAGAGAGAGAGAGAACACCGGACTAGAGAGAGAGAGAGAGAGAACACCGGACTAGAGAGAGAGAGAGAGAGAACACCGGACTAGAGAGAGAGAGAGAGAGAACACCGGACTAGAGAGAGAGAGAGAGAGAACACCGGACTAGAGAGAGAGAGAGAGAGAACACCGGACTAGAGAGAGAGAGAGAGAGAACACCGGACTAGAGAGAGAGAGAGAGAGAACACCGGACTAGAGAGAGAGAGAGAGAGAGAACACCGGACTAGAGAGAGAGAGAGAGAGAGAACACCGGACTAGAGAGAGAGAGAGAGAGAGAACACCGGACTAGAGAGAGAGAGAGAGAGAGAACACCGGACTAGAGAGAGAGAGAGAGAGAGAACACCGGACTAGAGAGAGAGAGAGAGAGAGAACACCGGACTAGAGAGAGAGAGAGAGAGAGAACACCGGACTAGAGAGAGAGAGAGAGAGAGAACACCGGACTAGAGAGAGAGAGAGAGAGAACACCGGACTAGAGAGAGAGAGAGAGAGAACACCGGACTAGAGAGAGAGAGAGAGAGAACACCGGACTAGAGAGAGAGAGAGAGAGAACACCGGACTAGAGAGAGAGAGAGAGAGAACACCGGACTAGAGAGAGAGAGAGAGAGAACACCGGACTAGAGAGAGAGAGAGAGAGAGAGAACACCGGACTAGAGAGAGAGAGAGAGAGAGAGAGAACACCGGACTAGAGAGAGAGAGAGAGAGAGAACACCGGACTAGAGAGAGAGAGAGAGAGAACACCGGACTAGAGAGAGAGAGAGAGAGAACACCGGACTAGAGAGAGAGAGAGAGAGAACACCGGACTAGAGAGAGAGAGAGAGAGAGAGAACACCGGACTAGAGAGAGAGAGAGAGAGAGAGAGAACACCGGACTAGAGAGAGAGAGAGAGAGAGAACACCGGACTAGAGAGAGAGAGAGAGAGAACACCGGACTAGAGAGAGAGAGAGAGAGAACACCGGACTAGAGAGAGAGAGAGAGAGAACACCGGACTAGAGAGAGAGAGAGAGAGAGAGAGAACACCGGACTAGAGAGAGAGAGAGAGAGAACACCGGACTAGAGAGAGAGAGAGAGAGAGAACACCGGACTAGAGAGAGAGAGAGAACACCGGACTAGAGAGAGAGAGAGAGAGAACACCGGACTAGAGAGAGAGAGAGAGAGAGAGAACACCGGACTAGAGAGAGAGAGAGAGAGAGAGAACACCGGACTAGAGAGAGAGAGAGAGAGAGAGAGAACACCGGACTAGAGAGAGAGAGAGAGAGAGAGAGAACACCGGACTAGAGAGAGAGAGAGAGAGAGAGAGAGAACACCGGACTAGAGAGAGAGAGAGAGAGAGAGAGAGAACACCGGACTAGAGAGAGAGAGAGAGAGAGAGAACACCGGACTAGAGAGAGAGAGAGAGAGAACACCGGACTAGAGAGAGAGAGAGAGAGAGAACACCGGACTAGAGAGAGAGAGAGAGAGAACACCGGGATTGAGAGAGAGAGAGCGAGTGAACGGGGATCGAGAGCGAGTGAACGGGGATCGAGAGCGAAGTGAACGGGGATCGAGAGCGAGTGAACGGGGATCGAGAGCGATGTGAACGGGGATCGAGAGCGAGTGAACGGGGATCGAGAGCGAGTGAACGGGGATCGAGAGCGAGTGAACGGGGATCGAGAGCGAGTGAACGGGGATCGAGAGCGAGTGAACGGGGATCGAGAGCGAGTGAACGGGGATCGAGAGCGAGTGAACGGGGATCGAGAGCGAGTGAACGGGGATCGAGAGCGATGTGAACGGGGATCGAGAGCGAGTGAACGGGGATCGAGAGCGAGTGAACGGGGATCGAGAGCGAGTGAACGGGGATCGAGAGCGAGTGAACGGGGATCGAGAGCGAGTGAACGGGGATCGAGAGCGAGTGAACGGGATCGAGAGCGAGTGAACGGGGATCGAGAGCGAGTGAACACTGGGATATAGAGAGAGAGAGAACACCGGACTAGAGAGAGAGAGAGAGAGAACACCGGACTAGAGAGAGAGAGAGAGAGAACACCGGACTAGAGAGAGAGAGAGAGAGAACACCGGACTAGAGAGAGAGAGAGAGAGAACACCGGACTAGAGAGAGAGAGAGAGAGAACACCGGACTAGAGAGAGAGAGAGAGAGAACACCGGACTAGAGAGAGAGAGAGAGAGAACACCGGACTAGAGAGAGAGAGAGAGAGAACACCGGACTAGAGAGAGAGAGAGAGAGAGAACACCGGACTAGAGAGAGAGAGAGAGAGAACACCGGACTAGAGAGAGAGAGAACACCGGACTAGAGAGAGAGAGAGAGAGAACACCGGACTAGAGAGAGAGAGAGAGAGAACACCGGACTAGAGAGAGAGAGAGAGAGAGAACACCGGACTAGAGAGAGAGAGAGAGAGAACACCGGACTAGAGAGAGAGAGAGAGAGAGAGAGAACACCGGACTAGAGAGAGAGAGAGAGAGAGAGAGAACACCGGACTAGAGAGAGAGAGAGAGAGAGAACACCGGACTAGAGAGAGAGAGAGAGAGAACACCGGACTAGAGAGAGAGAGAGAGAGAACACCGGACTAGAGAGAGAGAGAGAGAGAACACCGGACTAGAGAGAGAGAGAGAGAGAGAGAGAACACCGGACTAGAGAGAGAGAGAGAGAGAACACCGGACTAGAGAGAGAGAGAGAGAGAGAACACCGGACTAGAGAGAGAGAGAGAGAGAACACCGGACTAGAGAGAGAGAGAGAGAGAGAGAGAACACCGGACTAGAGAGAGAGAGAGAGAGAACACCGGACTAGAGAGAGAGAGAGAGAGAGAACACCGGACTAGAGAGAGAGAGAGAGAGAACACCGGACTAGAGAGAGAGAGAGAGAGAACACCGGACTAGAGAGAGAGAGAGAGAGAACACCGGACTAGAGAGAGAGAGAGAGAGAACACCGGACTAGAGAGAGAGAGAGAGAGAGAGAGAACACCGGACTAGAGAGAGAGAGAGAGAGAGAGAACACCGGACTAGAGAGAGAGAGAGAGAGAGAGAACACCGGACTAGAGAGAGAGAGAGAGAGAGAGAACACCGGAATAGAGAGAGAGAGAGAGAGAGAACACCGGACTAGAGAGAGAGAGAGAGAGAACACCGGGATTGAGAGAGAGAGAGCGAGTGAACGGGGATCGAGAGCGAGTGAACGGGGATCGAGAGCGAGTGAACGGGGATCGAGAGCGAGTGAACGGGGATCGAGAGCGAGTGAACGGGGATCGAGAGCGAGTGAACGGGGATCGAGAGCGAGTGAACGGGGATCGAGAGCGAGTGAACGGGGATCGAGAGCGAGTGAACGGGGATCGAGAGCGAGTGAACGGGGATCGAGAGCGAGTGAACGGGGATCGAGAGCGAGTGAACACTGGGATATAGAGAGAGAGAGAACACTGGGATATAGAGAGAGAGAGAACACCGGGATGTGGAGATGGAGAGAGAGAACACTGGGATAGAGAAAGAGAACACCGGGATAGAGAAAGAGAACACCGGGATAGAGAGAGAGAACACCAGGATAGATAGGGAGAGAGAGAAAACCAGGATCGAGAGCGAGAAAACGGGATCGAGAGAAAGAGAGAGAACACTGGGATCGAGAGAGAGAGAGAGAGACAACCGGGATGGGGAGAGAGAGAGAGAGAACACCGGGATGGGGAGAGAGAGAGAGAGAACACCGGGATGGGGAGAGAGAGAGAACCGGGATGGAGACAGAGAGAGAGAACCGGGATGGAGAGAGAGAGAGAGAGAGAGAGAACCGGGATGGAGAGAGAGAGAGAGAGAGAGAGAGAACCGGGATCGAGAGAGAGAGAGAGAGAGAGAGAACCGGGATCGAGAGAGAGAGAGAGAGAGAGAGAGAGAGAGAGAGAACCGGGATCAAGAGATGGAGAGAGAGAGAACACCGGGATAGAGAGAGAGAACACCGGGATAGATAGGGAGAGAGAGAAAACCAGGATCGAGAGAGAGAAAACCGGGATCGAAAGAAAGAGAGAGAACACTGGGATCGAGAGAGAGCGAGAGAGAGAACCGGGATTGAGAGAGAGAACCGGGATTGAGAGAGAGAACCGGGATTGAGAGAGAGAACCGGGATTGAGAGAGAGGGAGGGAGGGAGAGAGGGAGGGAGGGAGAGAGAGAGAGAGAGAGAGAGAGGGGGAGAGAGAGACACAACCGGGATCGAGAGAGAGAGAGACAACCGGGATCGAGAGAGAGCGAGAGAGAGAACAGGGATCGAGAGAGAGCGAGAGAGAGAGAACAGTGATCGAGAGAGAGAGAGAGAGAGACGGGAGAGAGAGAGAGACGGGATCGAGAGAGAGAGAGAGAGACGGGATCGAGAGAGAGAGAGAGAGAGAGACGGGATCGAGAGAGAGAGAGAGAGAGAGAGACGGGATCGAGAGAGAGAGAGAGAGAGACGGGATCGAGAGAGAGAGAGAGAGAGACGGGATCGAGAGAGAGAGAGACGGGATCGAGAGAGAGAGAGACGGGATCGAGAGAGAGAGAGACGGGATCGAGAGAGAGAGAGAGACGGGATCGAGAGAGAGAGAGACCCGGGATCGAGAGAGAGAGAGAGCGAGAGAGAGAACCGGGATCGAGAGAGAGAGAGAGACGGGATCGAGAGAGAGAGAGAGACGGGATCGAGAGAGAGAGAGAGAGAGACGGGATCGAGAGAGAGAGAGAGAGACGGGATCGAGAGAGAGAGAGAGAGACGGGATCGAGAGAGAGAGAGAGAGACGGGATCGAGAGAGAGAGAGAGAGACGGGATCGAGAGAGAGAGAGAGAGACGGGATCGAGAGAGAGAGAGAGAGACGGGATCGAGAGAGAGAGAGAGAGACGGGATCGAGAGAGAGAGAGAGAGACGGGATCGAGAGAGAGAGAGAGAGACGGGATCGAGAGAGAGAGAGAGAGACGGGATCGAGAGAGAGAGAGAGAGACGGGATCGAGAGAGAGAGAGAGAGACGGGATCGAGAGAGAGAGAGAGAGACGGGATCGAGAGAGAGAGAGAGAGACGGGATCGAGAGAGAGAGAGAGAGACGGGATCGAGAGAGAGAGAGAGACGGGATCGAGAGAGAGAGAGAGAGACGGGATCGAGAGAGAGAGAGAGAGACGGGATCGAGAGAGAGAGAGAGAGACGGGATCGAGAGAGAGAGAGAGAGAGACGGGATCGAGAGAGAGAGAGAGAGACGGGATCGAGAGAGAGAGAGAGAGACGGGATCGAGAGAGAGAGAGAGAGACGGGATCGAGAGAGAGAGAGACGGGATCGAGAGAGAGAGAGACGGGATCGAGAGAGAGAGAGACGGGATCGAGAGAGAGAGAGACGGGATCGAGAGAGAGAGAGAACCGGGATCGAGAGAGAGAGAGAGCGAGAGAGAGAACCGGGATCGAGAGAGAGAGACGGGATCGAGAGAGAGAGAGAGCGAGAGAGAGAACCGGGATCGAGAGAGAGCGAGAGAGAGAGACGGGATCGAGAGAGAGCGAGAGAGAGAGACGGGATCGAGAGAGAGAGAGACGGGATCGAGAGAGAGAGAGACGGGATCGAGAGAGAGAGAGACGGGATCGAGAGAGAGAGAGACGGGATCGAGAGAGAGAGAGAGCGAGAGAGAGAACAGGGATCGAGAGAGAGAGAGAACCGGGATCGAGAGCGAGAGAGAGAACAGGGATCGAGAGAGAGAACAGGGATCGAGAGAGCGAGAGAGAGAACAGGGATCGAGAGAGAGAGAGAGAGAACACCGGGATAGAGAGAGAGAGAGAACCGGAATAGACAGACGGATAGAGAGAGAGAACCGGGATAGAGAAAGAGAACCGAGAGAGAGAGAGAAAGCGAGAGAACTGGGATCGACAGAGAGAGAGCGAGCGAGAGAACTGGGATCGACAGAGAGAGTGTGAGTGTGAGTGAGAGAGAGAACTGGGATAGACAGAGTGTGTGAGTGAGAGAGAGAGCACAAGGATATAGAGAGAGAGAGAGAGAGAGAACCGAGATAGATATATAGATATATAGATATATAGATATATAGATAGAGAGAGAGAGAGAGAGAATCAGGATAGACAGACAGAGAGGGAGAGGGAATGGTTAGATGGAGAGAGAGAGAATTGGGATAGACAGAGAGGAAGAGCGAGAGTGTGTGGGTCGGGATTGACAGAGACACAGAGAGAGAGCCGGGATCGAGAGAGAGAGAGAGAGAGAGAGAGAGAGGGTTGGAGCCGGGATCGACACAGAGAGCGAGAGCCAGGATCGACTCAGAGGGAGGGAGAGCTGGGATCGATAGAGAGAGGGAGAACCGGGATAGATGGATAGAGAGAGAGAGAGAGCAGGGTTAGATACAGAGTGAGCAGGGATAGATAGAGCGTGGTAGAGCCGGGATCGAAAGAGAGAGAGAGGGAGCCGGGATTGACACAGAGAGAGAGCCAGGATAGACTCAGAGAGGGAGGGAGAGCCGGGATTGACGGACAGAGAGAGAGAGAGAGAGAGCAGGGATAGACAAAGGGAGGAAGAGCGAGGGAGTTCTGGGATAGACAGAGAGAGAGAGGGAGCTGGGATAGACACAGAGAGAGGGAGAGACAGGATAGACAGAGAGGGAGGGAGAGAGGGAGAGAGAAAGAGAGAGGGAGTTCTGGGATAGACAGAGGGAGAGAGAGAGAGAGCAGGGATAGACACAGAGAGGGAGAGCTAGGATAGACAGAGAGGGAGGAAGAGAGAGGGAGTTCTGGGATAGACACAGAGAGAGGGAGAGACAGGATAGACAGACAGAGAGGGAGGGAGAGAGAGAGGGAGTTCTGGGATAGACAGAGAGAGAGAGCTGGGATAGACACAGAGAGGGCAAGACAGGATAGACAGACAGAGGGAGGGAGAGAGCGAGAGAAAGAAAGAGAGAGGGAGTTCTGGGATAGACAGAGAGGGAGGGAGAGAACGAAAGAGAGAGGGAGTTCTGGGATAGACAGACAGAGAGAGAGCTGGGATAGACAGGGTGGAAGAGAGCCAGGAGAGACAGAGGGAGAGAACTGGGATAAACAGAGACAGAGCCGGGATAGACAGAGAGTGAGAGAGTCAGTCTGCGAGTGTGCGTGTGTGGACAGAGAGCGACCATTGGCGTCTTACCCAGACGACAGACATTTAATCTAATTGGCAAACGGACCGGAGTGGAGAAGCAGATTTCTTTATGCAGAGTTGTTATGATCTGGAATGTGCTACCTGAAAGGACGGTGGAAGCAGGTGGAATTGTAACTGGCAAAAGCAAATTGGATAAATACTCGAAAAGGAAAAAATTGTTGGGCTCTGAGGGAAGAGCTGGGGGAGTCGGATTAATTGTATAGTCCTTTCGAAGAGCTGGCATAGTTACAATGGGCCGAATGGCTGAACTGTATGGTTCTGTAATGTTATTTAAATGTCTGTGTCACAGGTTTACCTGCTTTTTGTTCTCTCTCCCATTTCTACAGTACTGGAATGAATGGAGAAACAGGGAGCTATGTGGTGGGCCAGGTCGCCAACAGTCTGTTCCAGAAACAGACAGGACAGTGCAAAACAACTCCATTGCTGACACTCTTCACCACCCCACCCTCTGCTGCTCAGCCAGTCTTCACTCCCGTGCCAGAGATCCAGGTCAGTACCAAACCTCAGAGATATGTAACGTTAACATTTTGCCCCAGTTTAAAACCCGCTGGTCCAAATTCAGTCTGTCACCCACATCTTGTCCTTCCATGCAAACTCTTTATTGCTTACTGGCCAAAACCCAGATCAGCATTAAAAGCACACCCCTAGTGTACGGTACTTTCTGCTCTTACAATTCCGTTGTATTCTTTCAATCGTAACTTGGTATCCAAAACTGCGTTGTTATAGGTTTGTTACCCCTCAGGTTAGCTGCAAGAAGAGGAAGCTTCCGGAGGATGAGTCTGATGTCACAAATAAGGCCAAGCAACAGAAGCCGGAGAAAAGGAAGGCCATCCGGGAGAAGCAGCTCATAGCAGCCGAGAGGAAACTGGTCCAACGGTGAGTGTCATGTGGCAGGAAGGAGGATTACCCAGATCAGCTATTTAATTTTACCAGCACAGCAACAACTTGTGTTTCTGGAGCTCCTTTAATGTAATAACATGTCCCAAGACATTTCACAGGCATTCTAAAGCAGTCCCAGTCACATAAGATATGAGGGCAGGTGACCAAAATCTCTGAGCATTCTTCCTTTTCAGATAACAATCCAATTCTCTATTGAATGCCACAATTGAACCTGCCTCCACCACATTCCCAGGTGGTGCATTCCAGATCCTGACCACTCGCTGCTTAAATAAGTTTTCCCTCATGTCACCATTGCTTCTTTTGCCAATCATCACTTTAAATCGATGCCCTCTGGTTCTGGATCCTTCGGCCAGTGGGAACAGTTTCTCCTTATCTACCCTGTCCAGACCCCTCATGATTTTGAATACCTCTATCTAATCTCCGCTCAACCTTCTCTTCAAAGAAAGCAGTCCCAACTTCTCCAATCTATGCATGTAACTGAAGTTCCTCATCCCTGGAGCCATTCTTGTGAGCCTTTTCTGCACTCTTTCCAGTGCCTTCACATCTTTCCTAAAGTGTGGCATCCAGAATTGGACACTGTACTCCAGTTGAGGCCGAACCAGTGTTCCATACATGTTGTACACTGTGCTCTTATTAATGAAGCCTAGGATGCTGTATGCTCTATTAACTACTCTCTCAACTTGTCCTGCTACCTTCAATGATTTATGCACATATATACAAAGGTCCATCTGCTTCTGCACCCTCTTCAGAATTTCACCCTTTATTTTATATTGTCTCTCTGCCTTCTTCCTACCAAAATACATCACTTCACACCTCTCTGCATTAAATTTCATCTGCTGCTTGTCTGCCCATTCCACCAACCTGTCTATGTCCTTTTGAAGTTCTACACTAACCTCCTCATTGTTCACAATGTTTCCGAGTTTTGCATCATCCGCAAATTTTGAAGTTGTGCCCTGTATGCCAAGCTTTAGGTCATTAATATATACCAGAAACAGCAAGGATCCTAACACCGACCCTTGAGAACTCCTTCCTCCAGTCTGAAAATCCATTAATCGCTACTCCCTGTTTCCTTTCACTCGGCCAATTTCATGTCCATGTTGATACTGTTCCTTTTATTCTATGAGCTATATCTTTGCTCACAAGTCTGTTGTGTGGCACTTTATCAGATGTTTTTTGGAAGTCTAATGTACACCACACCAACAGCATTGCCTTGTTCAACCTTCTCTGTTACCTCATCAAAAATCTTGAAGTTCGTCAAACACCATTTGCCCTTCACAAATCTATGCTGGCTTTCCCTAATTAACCCGCATTTGCCCAAGTAACTATAAATTTTGTCCTGAATTATCGTTTCTATAAGCTTCCCCACCCCTGAGGTTAAACTGACTGGATGCAAAACATTTGCAATTCTCCAGTCCTCTGGCAGCACCCCTGAATCGAAGGAAGATTGGAAAATTATGGCCAGTGCCTCTGCAATTTCCACTCTCACTTCCCTCAATATCCTAGGATGCATTGCATCTGGTCCTGGTGTCTTATCAACTTTAAGTACAGCTAGCCTATCCAATACCACCTCCTTATCAATTTTGAACCCTTCAAGTGTCTGAATTACCTCCTCTTTCACTATGACCCGTGCAGCAGCTTCCTTGTTAAAAACAGATGCAAGGTATTCATTTAATATCTCTGCCATGTCTCCTGCCTCCATGTGTAAATCCTATTTTTGGTCCCTATTCGATGCCACTGCTCCTTTCACCACCTTTTTACTATTTATATGCCCATAGAGGCCTTTCGGACTCTCTTTTATATTAGCTGCAAGTCTCTCTTCATACTCTCTCTGATTCTCTTATTTGCTTTTTCACTTCCCCTCTGAACCTTCTGCTGTTACGACTGAGGTGGGAGAAGTGCACTGTTTTCTAGTTCCACTTCTCCACAGGTCACAACATATATTTAAAAAATTTCCCTGTGACCGATACAGTCAATCATAGACTATTTTTATCCCAGAATAAAATGCACCAACCGGTTTCTTGAATAAACAACAAAATTATCAGTTTATTATATAACAAGTCTTAACCAGTAGCGAAGCAAATCATTAACACACAGATTCAAATATGAAAGTTCCCTTTTTACCTAGCCCCTCACACACACACACACACACTCCGGTTAACTGAAAAAAGAGATTTACTCTTTAGAGCTCTATTACCAAAAAAAAGGCAAAAAAGAATACTTTGGCCAAATACTTACTAATTAGTGAAGAAAAAAGAAAAGATATGGAAAGATGTCAGTTGTCCTTTTTTATCCGGTCTGGCATCCCAAATACGCACAGAGGGCTTTTCACTGGGATCTTCCTAGAACAGTTCTTTTCGGGTGACGATGATCAGTTTGGGCAGGCTTTCCAGGAAAAATGCATCAACAGGTATTTCAGGCAGGCCTTGCAGGAGAAATGCAGCAACAGTTTCAGTCTATTTTTTACACTCTTCTCAGGGCTTCTTAAAGAGATGGAAAAAAACTGGCAGAGTTTTCAAAGAGCTGGAATAGGCCGAGTTGGGGTTTGTTCTCGGCAGGTTGATTCTTTAACTCCTTTTTAAAACACTGTCCATACCCCAACTGCCTGAAAACAATCCAAAGCAAAACCAAAAACATCTCCAGAGTCAAGCCTCCTGACTCCTATAAATCTTGACCTGTCACTTCTCTGTAAACATCATCCCCAAGTCAAAAAAGCCCCCTGCTGGATATTTATCTGAAAACAGATGCCTTCCAGGAACTTGTTTACAAGCCAAGTCCAACAGACCTTCTGATGATTTTTTAAAAAAAATACCAAATCCAGCATCTGTGGAATCTTTTTTCAGTTTTAAGACACAAATCCTCAAAATTTAACAAAACAAAATGGAAGCACTGGTAACACAATATTCTGCCTAGTTCTTAGTTGCATTATCTACCTGATGTCTATTATAAGCACACATTTTTTTCTTCACCTTAATTTCGATCTCTTTTGTCATCCAGGGAGCTCTGGATTTATTTGTTCTCGCTTTCCCCTTCGTGGGAATATACCTTGACTGCCCGAACTATCTCTTCTTTAAAGGCAGCCCATTGTTCAGGTACCGTTTTGCCTGCCATCCTTTGATTCCAATTTATCTGGGTCAGATCCATTCTTACCCATTGATTTTGGGGCTTTTCCCCCAGTTCACTATTCTTACTCTAGACTGTTACTTGTCCTTTTCCATAGCCAACCTTAACCTTCTGATACAATGATCACTGTCTCCTAAATGTTTCCCTGCTGACAATTGATGCACTTGGCCCACCTCATTCCCAAGAACCAGGTCCAGCAGTGCCTCCTTTTTCATTGGACTGGAACCATACGGCATTAGAAAATTCTTCTGAACACGCTGTACTTAGTCATCACTGCCTTTTACACTACTATCCCAGTCTATATTCATGATAAAGTTGCCCATTGTAATTACTCTAATTCTTGCACCTCTCTAATTTCCTTGCAAATTTGTTTCTCTACAGTTTTCCCACTAGTTGGTGGCCTATAGACTACGTGAGCAATGTAATTGCACCTTTTTTGTTCCTCAGCTCCAGCCAGATAGATTCTGTCCTTGACCCCTCTGGGATATTCCCTCTCTCCAGCACTGCAATGTTCTCCTTAATCAAAACTGCCACCCCTCCCCCTTTCTTATCTTTCATGAACATCTTGTATCCAGGAATGTTCAGCACCCAGCCCTGTCCTTCTCTGATCCAGGTCTCCATTATTGCCACAACATCATATTTCCACATGCCTATTTGTGCCTGCAGCTCATTAATCTTATTTACCACACTCTGCGCATTCACATACATGCACAGTAAACCTAATTTAGACTTTATTACTTTCCCTCAATCTGACCCCACCTAATACTATTTACTACTCTAGTGCAATATGTCCTTCCCAACTCACTGTGCACCTTGGTGTTCCTCTCTTGTATGATCTCCTGGTTCCCACACCCCTGCCAAGTTAGTTTGAATCCTCCCTAATAGCACTAGATATATCTATCACTAACAAAGTATAAGCACATAAGGAGATATTGGGTCAGCTTGGTCAAAGAGGTAGTTTTTAAGGAGTGTGTTAATGCAGGAAAGCGAGGCAGAGAGGTTGAGGGAGAGAATTCCAGAGCTTAGAGCCTTGGCAACTGAAGGCACAGCGACCAATGGTGGAGTGATTAAAATCAACATTGCTTCGAATTTCAACCGTTCTCTCACCTTGACATGGTCCATCTCCGACACTTCCCTTCCCTTCCTCAAGTTCTCTGTCTCCATCACTGGGGATAGGCTGTCTACTAATATCCATTATAAGCCCACCGACACAGCTACCTTGAGTACACTTCTTCACACCCTGCCTCCTGTAAGGACTCCATTCCATTCTCCCAGTTTCTCCGTCTCTGATGCATCTGTTCGGATGACGTAACCTTCCACAACAGCGCTTCTGATATGTCTTCCTTTTCCCTCAACCGAGGATTCCCCCCCCCCTCCACTGTGATTAACAGGGCCCTCAACTGTGTCCAACCCATTTCTCGCACTTCTGCCCTCACCCCTTCCCCTCCCTCCCAGAACCATGACAGGGTTCCTCTTGTCCTCACTTTCCACCCCAGCAGCCTCAATATTCAAAGGATCATCCTCCGTCATTTCTGCCATGTCCAGCGTGATGCCACTACCAAACGGATGTTCCTCTCCTCTCCCCTGTCAGCGTTCCGAAGGGATCGTTCCCTCCGCGACACCCTGGTCCACTCCTCCATTACCCCCACCACCTCGTCCCCTTCCCACGGCCCCTTCCCATGCAATCGCAGGAGGTTTAATACCTGCCCATTTACCTTCTCTCTCCTCACTATCCCAGGCCCCAAACACTCCTTTCAGGTGAGGCAGCGATTTACTTGTACTTCTTTCAATTTAGTATTCTGTATTCGCTGCTCACAATATGGTCTCCTCTACATTGGGGAGACCAAATGCAGATTGGGTGACCGCTTTGTGGAACGCCTCCGCTCAGTCCAAAAGCATGACACCGAGCTTCCGGTTCCTGGCCATTTCAACACATATCCCTGCCCTCATGCCCATGTCTCTGTCCTGGGATTGCTGCAGTGTTCCAATGAACACCAATGCAAGCTCAAGGAACAGCACCTCATTTACCGATTAGGCACACTGCAGCCTGTCGGGCTGAACATTGAGTTCAGTAAGTTCAGAGCCTGACAGGGCCCCCCTTTTTATTTTTTATCTTTTGTTATTTTTTCTTTATTTTATTTTTTTCTACTGTGCCTACCCACTTTTTTTCATGTTTGTACTTTGGGCGAGGGCTGTTCATTTTTCTGTCAATCAACACCCTCTCTGTACTAATGCTTTGTCTTTCACCATACCATTAACATACTGTTTGCCTTTGCTCCATGACCTTCTGGTCAGTTATTCTCTGTGACCTTGTCCTATCAATACCTCTTTTGTTATCTCTTGCCCCACCCCTGCTTTACTTGCGTAAAACCTATTACATTTCTAATATTTGCCAGTTCTGATGAAGGGTCACTGACCTGAAACGTTAACTCTGCTTCGCCCTCCACAGATGCTGCCAGACCTGCTGAGTATTTCTAGCATTTCTTGTTTTTATTTCTACTTTTGCTAAATTTGTTTACTTTTTCTACTCTGTTCCTTTTTACATACATGTTGAAGCTTTTACAATCTGTTTTTATATTTTTAGCTGGTTTGCTCTCATTCTATTTTCTCCTTCATCGACTTTTTTTTGGTCAATCTTTGCTCATATCTAAAATTCTCCCATCAGGCTACTACTCTTGGCAATATTATAAGCCTCTTCTTTTAATCTAATACTATCCTTAACCTCTTTAGTTAGCCACGGATGGATCTCTTTTCCCGCCTCATTGAGAACTATTAAATATTTCTTTAAATGCTCAACATTGCTCATCTATCATTTTTAATCTAATTTCCCAACTCACCCCTCATACTTATGTAATTTACTTTAAGTTCAATAATTTAGCTTTGGACTTATGCATGTTACTCTCAATCTCAATGCAAAATTCTATCACATCATATCATCGCTCTTTCTCAGATGATCCCTTACTATGAGATTTAATCCTGTCTCATTACACACAAGATCTGAAATAGACTTTCCCTTGGTTCCACAGTGTGTTCTAAGAAACTTTCTTGAGTGCATTCTGTGAACTTATCCTCCAAACTAACTTTGCTGATTTTATTTGTCCAGTCTATATGATGATTGAAGTCCCCCATGATAATTGCATTGCCTTTGTTACAGACTTCTCACTTCTTGATTAATACTCTGTCCAACAGTACAGCTACCGTTAATCGGCCTAGAAGCTATTCCCACCAGCATTTTCTGATCTTTATGTCTTATCCCCACCCATACTGATTCTAATTCTTGCTCTTCCAAGCCAAGACCCTTCCTCACGACTGTCTTTGTCATTCTTTATTATCACGGCGACCCCCGTGAACCACCTGTCCATTTCAAAAAAGTCAAGTAGCCTTGAATATTTTGTTCTCAATCATTTATCTCTATTTGTGCCATTAACTCGTCCATCTTGTCAGTAATGCTTCATGCATTCAAATAAAGAATTTTAATTTTAACTTCTAACCATTTATCCCTGATGTGACCTTGTTCACTAATGCACTATTACCATTAAGCCTTTTGTCCCTTCCTGTCTCACACTCTGCTTATCTTTGCCCAAAACGCTGCACTGCTCTGTGGCCTTAACCTTTCTCTTTAGATTTATAAATTTCCCCTCACTTGAACCTTTCCCCATCCCTTCTTTAGTTTTAAGCCCTACCTACAGCCCTGGTTATACAATTTCAGGGTCAAATGTGACACCAAGGTTGTGAACAGTCTGGTTCAGCCTCAGACTGCTGCCAGGGAGAAGGATGGAGTCGCTAGCTAGGGAGTGGAGTTTGAAGCAGGGACTAAGTGCAATTGCTTCATTCTTCCCAATATTTAATTGGAGGAAATTTCTGCTCATCCAGTACTGGATGTTGGATAAGCAGTCTGGCAATTTAGAGACAGTGGAGGGGTTGAGAAAAGGGGTCATGAGGTAGAACTGGGTGTCATCCGCATTCATGTGAAAAGTAATGCTGTGTATTCAGATGATGTCACTGAGGGGCAGCATGTAGATGAGAAATACGAGGGGATCAAGGATTAATCCTTGGAGGACACCAGAGGTAATGGTGCAGGAGCAAGAACAGAAGCCATTGCAAATGATGCCCTGGCTATGTTTAGACAGATGAGAATGGAACCAGGTGAGAGCAGTCGCACCCAGCTGGACGACAGTGGAGAGGCAATAGGGGAGGATGGTGTGGTCAACCATGTCAAAGGGTATGGACAGGTCGAAAGGATGAGGAGGAAAAGTTTATCTTTGTCACAGTCACATAGGATGTCATTTGTGACTTTGATAAGAGCCGTTTCGGTACTGTGGCAGGGGCAGAAACCTGATTGGAGGGATTCAAACGTGGAGCTCCGGGAAAGGTAGGCACAGGTTTGGAAGGCTCTCTTAGAATGTGCTCAGTCCTTGTCTCCATATTATAAAAAGGATATCGAGGCACTGGTGAAAGTGCAAAAAAGATTCCCAAAAATGATACCAGAGCTGAGAGGCCAAGGGAACCTCAATCCCGATGAGCTTGTAAGAGAGGGGTGTGGAATCTCATGAAGTTTTTCAATATCTTGTAAGATTTTTGAGTGGGTAAATTGCTTTCACTGCTGGTGAATTGGCAATAAAGGAAGAAAAAGAGCAGGTGAGTAAAGGGAGGCATTGGAAGTAATGTTTTCACGCAGGGGATGGGGTGCGGCAGGTTTATTAGAATGAGGAGTGCTTTACCACAAGGGACTGTTGAGGCAGAAAATGTGCATCGCTTTAAAGGGAATTGGATAAACATGGAAAGGAAGATTACAGCAGGATTGGCAGAAAGGGCAGTGAAATGGGATTAGAGTAGACCAGTCCAATTGAAATTTAGCTAGACTAAATGGGCTCCTGCCCTGTGACTTTTGTGTATTTAACAGATTTTTGCATCCTTTTATCACAGTTAATCAGTTCAGCAGCTACACTATTAAAGAGAATGTATTGATGTGTTCCTGCTCCCACCCATTTTAAAATGCCTTGGTAATATGTTTCTATTACACGCAAGCCAGACTGCACATGGGTGTCATCTTCAGGTGAAGCGTGGTATGGGGGCGGGTCTCTCTAACACAGGCTGGGCAGCTGGGAGATGTGAGGCTGAGTTGCTGCAGCCTCACCACTGGCTGGAGGAGGTTAATTACACATCAACATAGTCAAACCACAGTATGTGTGCAGCAAAGGTAAACTAGAATGGTAGCAGGAAAGCGATTTATCCTTTTGTGGAAAAGGGTCAGGATTATGGGGAGCGGGGATTGGAGGTGTGGGGGGCGGGGTCAGGATTGTTGTGGGGGGGGATTGGAGGTGTTGGGGTGATCAGAATTGTGGAGAGGTGGGGGGGGTTCAAGATTATGGGGAGGGGGTTTGGAGGTGTCCGGATTGTGGGAGGGGGTTGGAGGTATGGGGGGGTCAGACTTGTTTGTGGGGGGGGGATTGGAGGTGTTGGGGTGATCAGAATTGTGGAGAGGGGGTTTGGAGGTGTCAGGATTGTGGGAGGAGGTTGGTGGTGTTGGGAGGAAGGGGTTGGAGGTATGGGGGGGGGCGGTCAGGATTATGGGGAGGGGGGGGAGTTGGAGTTCTGATCCACAGTAAGGTCTGGATTAACTCTGACATGCCGTCTCGTTGTGTCGCTTACAGGGAGAAGGCCTTGAGAGCAGCAGACGAGGAGGGTGAAAGAGAACGACACAGGAAACCGAAACGGAAAACGAAAGGGGTGGAAGGCAAATTACCTGATGCTCCAGAGCTGCCGACAGAAAATGCAGCTGAACCTGCTAAGAAAAGCGCAGCCAGCCCTGCACTAGAGAGGATAAAGAACAGGAGGACTCTGTTTGTCGGGAACCTGCCGTCAGAGTGCAGTAAGCAGGTGGGAGATGGCTGCTTTGCTGCGACCCCAGACATGAGCGTTTGTAGACCTGTTGCCTGATTTATGGTGCGTTAAGGGTGGGTGGACTAAAGAACTGTAGGACATCGCTAATTTACTATCTCAGCATCTCCTATATCCCTAGTCAGTTACACTTAATGATCCTGACAGTGCAACAGTTTATCTCTTATACAGCACCTTTAATATAGTAAAACATCCCAAGGCCCTTCACGTACAAATTGGGAGCAGGAGTAGGCCACTTGGCCTCTCGAGCCTGCTCCACCATTCAGTTAGATCATGGCTGGTCTGATTGTAACCTTGAATCCACATTCCTACCTTCCCCGATAACCTTTCACCCCCTTCTCAAGGGCAATTAGGGATTGGCAATAAATGCTGTCCTAGACAGCGACGCCCACATCCTATGAACGAATTTTTTAAAAACCTTCCACTCCTTTGCTGATCAAGTATCTATCTATCTCTGCCTTAAAAATAGTTAACGACTCTGCTTCCACCGCCTTTTGAGGAAGAGAATTCCAAAGACTCACGATCGTCTGAAATCATTTCTCCTCATCTCTGTCTTAAATGAGCAATCCCTTATTTTTAAACAGTGATCCCTAGTTCTAGTTTCTCCTGCAAGAGGAACCATCCTTTCCACATCCACCCTGTCAAGACCCCTCAGGATCTTATATGTTTCAATCAAGTGGCCTTTTACTCCCCTAAACTCCAGTGGATACAAGCCTAGCCTGTCCAACCTTTCCTCATAAGACAACTCGTCCATTCCAGGTATTAGTCTAGTAAACCTTCACAGCAGCGTCCTTAGACAAAATGAGCTGCTGAAGGAGATATTAGGACAGGTGACCAAAAGCTTGGTCAAAGAGGTAGGTTTTAAGGAGCATCTTTAAGGAGAAGAGGGAGACAGAGAGGTTTAGGGAGGGAATTCCAAAGCTTATGGCCTTGGCAGCTGAAGGCGCAGCCACCAGTGCTGGAGCAAGGAGTGTGGGGAATGGATAATACATTGTTTTGATAACTGTAAGGGATCAAATTTGGCAAGATGTGGTAAATCAAAGAGTAGAGACAAGGCAAGAGAGAAAGGTATTAATATGGGAAAAGATAAACAGACTGTGACAGGAAGGGACAGTGAGTACAAGTCTAAGTAAATCAGACAAGGCTAGAAGTTACAAAAATAATAAAAAGACAAAACTAAAGGCTCTGTATCTGAATGCACGTGGCATTTGAAACAAAACAGATGAACTGAGAGCGCAAATAGAAATAAATAATTACGATCTGATAGCCATTACAGAGACATGGCTGCAGGATGACATAGATTGGGACCTGAATATTGAAGGGTACATGGCATTTAGGAAGGACAGGAAGCTAGGAAAAGTGGGAGGGGTGGCTTTGTTAATTAATGATGGAATTAGGGTAGGCGGTGGCGTTTCACTGGACTAGTAACCCAGAGACTCAGGGTATTTCTCAGGGGACATGGGTTCGAATCCCACCACAGCAGAAGGTGGAATTTGAATTTAATTAATAAATTTGGAATTAAAAGCTAGTCTAATGATGGCTATGAAACCATTGTCGATTGTTGTAAAAACCCATCTGGTTCACTAATGTCCTTTTAGGGAAGGAAATCTGCGTCCTTACCTGATCTGACCTACATGTGACTCCAGACCCACAGCAATGTGGTTAACTCTTACATGCCCTCTGAAATGGCCTAGCAAGCCACTCAGTTGTACCTAACCGCTACGAAGTCAATAAAAAGGAATGAAACCGGATGGACCGCCCGGCATCGACTTAGGCACTAGAAACGACAACGGCAAACCCAGCCCTATCGACCCTGCAAAGTCCTCCTTACTAACATCTGGGGGCTTGTGCCAATGTTGGGAGAGCTTTCCCACAGACTTGTCAAGCAACAGCCTGACATAGAACATAGAACATAGAAAATACAGCACAGAACAGGCCCTTCGGCCCACGATGTTGTGCCGATCCTTTGTCCTCTGTCAAGGACAATTTAATCTATACCCCATCATTCTCCTTTATCCATATACCTATCTAAAAGCCGTTTGAAAGTCCCTAAAGTTTCTGACTCAACAACTTCCCCAGGCAAGGCATTCCATGCCCCGACCACTCTCTGGGTAAAGAACCTTCCCCTGACATCCCCCTTATATCTCCCACCCTTCACCTTAAATTTATGACCCCTTGTAACGCTTTGCTCCACCCGGGGAAAAAGTTTCTGACTGTCTACCCTATCTATTCCCCTGATCATCTTATAAACCTCTATCATGTCACCCCTCATCCTTCTCCGTTCTAATGAGAAGAGGCCTAGAATGTTCAGCCTTTCCTCGTAAGACTTATTCTCCATTCCAGGCAACATCCTGGTAAATCTCCTCTGCACCCTCTCCAAGGCTTCCACATCCTTCCTAAAATGAGGCGACCAGAACTGCACACAGTACTCCAAATGAGGCCTTACCAAGGTCCTGTACAGCTGCATCATCACCTCACGGCTCTTAAATTCAATCCCTCTGCTAATGAACGCTAACACCCCATATGCCTTCTTCACAGCCCTATCCACTTGAGTTGCAACTTTCAACGATCTATGCACATAGACCCCAAGGTCTCTCTGCTCCTCCACATGCCCAAGAACCCTACCGTTAACCCAGTATTTTGCATTCGTGTTTGTCCTTCCAAAATGGACGACCTCACACTTTTCAGGGTTAAACTCCATCTGCCACTTTTCAGCCCAGCACTGCAACCTATCCAAGTCCCTTTGCAGACGACAATAGCCCTCCTCGGTATCCACAACTCCACCAACCTTTGTATCATCTGCAAATTTACTGACCCACCCTTCGACTTCCTCATCCAAGTCGTTAATAAAAATCACAAACAGGAGAGGACCCAGAACTGATCCCTGTGGCACGCCACTGGTAACTGGGCTCCAGGCTGAGTATTTACCATCTAAGACCACTCTCTGCCTTCTATCAGTTAGCCAATTCTTAATCCAACTGGCCACATTCCCCACTATCCCATGCCTCCTGACTTTCTCCATAAGTCTACCATGGGGGACCTTATCAAATGCCTTACTAAAATCCATGTACACCACATCCACTGGTTTACCCTCATCCACTTGCTTGGTCACCTGCTCAAAGAATTCAATCAGGCTTGTGAGGCAAGACCTACCCCTCACAAAACCGTGCTGACTGTCCCGAATCAAGCAGTGTCTTTCCAGATGCTCAGAAATCCTATCCCTCAGCACCTTTTCCATCAACTTGCCTACCACTGAAGTAAGACTAACTGGCCTGTAATTCCCAGGGTTGTTCCTATTCCCTTTCTTGAACAGGGGCACAACATTTGCCACCCTCCAATCACCTGGTACCACCCCCGTCAACAGAGAAGATGAAAAGATCATTGCCAGCGGCTCTGCAATTTCATCCCTTGCTTCCCATAACATCCTTGGATATACCCCGTCAGGCCCGGGAGACTTGTCTATCTTCAAGTTATTCAAAAACCCCAACACATCTTCCCTCCTAACGAGCACTTCCTCGAGCTTACCAGTCTGTTTCACACCGTCCTCTTCAGTAATACACCCCTTCTCATTCGTAAATACCGAAGAGAAGTACTCATTCAAAACCTCACTTATCTCTTCCGGCTCAACACACAGTCTCCCGCTATTGTCCTTGACCGGACCTACGGTCCCCCTAGTCATCCTCATATTTCTGACATACGCGTAAAAGGCCTTGGGGTTTTCTTTTATCCTACCCGCCAAGCATTTTTCATGCCCTCTCTTAGCTCTCCTAATCCCTTTCTTCAGATCCTTCCTGGCCATCTTGTATCCCTCCAGAGCTATGCCTGTGCCCTTTTTCCTCAACCTTATATACGCATCCTTCTTCTTCCTAACAAGACTCTCAACCTCTCTTGTCAACCACGGTTCCCTCACATGACCATCCCTTCCCTGTCTGACAGGGACATGCTTATCAATGGCCCCTACTATCTGCTCCTTGAAAAAGTTCCACATTTCGACCGTGCCCTTCCCTGCCAGCATATGCTCCCAACTTATGCTCCTCAGTTCCTGCCTGACAGCATCATATCTACCCTTCCCCCAATTGTAAACCTTGCCCTGTTGCACATACCTATCCCTCTCCATTACCACAGTGAATGCTACAGAATTGTGATCACTATCTCCAAAGTGCTCGCCCACCAACAGCTCTATCACTTGCCCTGGTTCATTACCTAGTACCAAATCCAATATTGCCTCCCCTCTGGTCGGGCAGTCTACATACTGAGTCAGAAAAGCTTCCTGGACATACTGCACAAACACTACCCCATCCAAACTATTCGATCTAAAGAGTTGCCAATCAATATTTGGGAAGTTGAAATCCCCCATAATTACTACCCTGTGACTTCTGCTCCTTTCCAAAATCTGTTTCCCAATCTGCTCTTCCACCTCCCTGCTGCTATTGGGGGGCCGATAGAAAACTCCCATCAAGGTGACTGCTCCTTTCCTGTTCCTGACCTCAACCCACAGTGCCTCAGTCGGCAGATCCTCCTCGAAAATTCTTTCAGCAGTTGTTACACTATTTCTAACTAACAATGCCACCCCCCCACCTCTTTTACCACCATTCCTAATCTTATGAAAACATCTATAACCAGGTACCTCCAAGAACCATTCCTCCCCCTCACCTATCCACGTTTCAGTGATGGCCACAACATCGTAGTCCCAAGTGCCCATCCACGCCTTCAATTCACTCACCTTATTCCTGATGCTTCTTGCGTTGAAGTATACGCACTTTAACCCTTCTCCGTGCCCATCTGTCCTCTGCGACAGTGCTACCTTCCCCAATACCTCACTACACTCTTTGTCTTTCTGAGTGGACCCACTGGTCCCTGGACTACAAGTCCGGTTCCCATCCCCCTCCCAAACTAGTTTAAACCCTCCCGAACAGTACTAGCAAACCTCCCTCCCAGGATATTGGTGCCCCTCTGGTTCAGATGCAGCCCGTCCTGTTTGAACAGGTCCCATCTTCCCCAGAATGCAGTCCAATTATCCAAGAACTGGAAGCCCTCCCTCCTACACCATTCCTGCAGCCACGTGTTCAGCTGTGCTCTCTCCCTATTCCTAGCCTCACTATCACGTGGCGCCGGCAACAAACCAGAGATAACAACTCTGTCCGTCCGAGCTTTCAGCTTCCAGCCTAACTCCCTAAACTCACTTCTAACATCTGTGCCACCCTTCCTTCCTACGTCGTTGGTGCCAATGTGCACCACGACCTCTGGCTGCTCCCCCTCCCCTTTAAGGATCCTGAAGACGCGATCACAAACATCACGGACCCTGGCACCAGGGAGGCAACAAACCATCCGTGCGTCTCGCTTGCGCCCACAGAACCGCCTGTCGGTACTCCTCACCATCGAGTCCCCGATGACTAGTGCTCTCCCGTTCTCCCTCCTTCCCTTCTGAGCCACAGTGCAGGACCCCGTGCCAGAGGCCCGTTCACTGCAGCCTGCCCCCGATAGGCCGTCCCCCCCAACAGTATCTAAAACTGTATGGGCCCTGACATAGTCATACTCACGGAATTATACCTTACAGACAATGTCCCAGACACTGCCATCACCATCCCCGGGTATGTCCTGTCCCACCTGCAGGACAGAATTGCCCTGGGAGTCCTCAACATCGACTCCGGACCCCATGAAGTCTCATGGCATCAGGTCAAACATGGGTATGGTAACCTCCTGCTGATTACCACCTACCGGCCTCCCTCAGCTGACGATTCAGTACTCCTCCATGTTGAACACCACTTGGAGGAAGCACTGAAGGTGGCAAGGGCAGAAAATGTACTCTGGGTGGGAGACTTCAATGTCCATCATCAAGAGTGGCTCGGTAGCACCACTACTGACCGAGCTGGCCGAGTCCTAAAGGACATGGCTGCTAGACTGGGTCTGCGGCAGGTGGTGAGGGCACCAACACGAGGGAAAAACATACTCGACCTCGTCCTCACCAATCTGCCTGCCGCAGATGCTTCTGTCCATGACAGTATTGGTAGGAGTGACCACCGCACAGTCCTTGTGGAGACGAAGGCCCGCCTTCACATTGAGGATACCGTCCATCGTGTTGTGTGGCACTATCACCGTGCTAAATGGGATAGATTTTGAACAGATCTAGCAATGCAAAACTGGGCACCCATGAGGCGCTGTGGGCCATCAGCAGCAGCAGAATTGTACTCGTCCACAATCTGTAACCTCATGACCCGGCATATCCCCCACTCTACCATTACCATCAAGCCAGGAGACCAACCCTGGTTCAATGAAGAGTGCAGGAGGGCATGCCAGGAGTAGCACCAGGCATACCTCAAAATGAGGTGTCAACCTGGTGAAGCTACAACCCAGGACTACTTGCATGCCAGACTGTGTAAGCAGCATGCAATAGAGCTAAGCGATCCCATAACCAACGGATCAGATCTAAGCTCTGCAGTCCTGTCACATCCAGCCGTGAATGATGGTGGACAATTAAACAACTAACTGGAGGAGGTGGCTCCACAAATATCCCCATCCTCAATGATGGGGGAGCCCAGCACATCAGTGCGAAAGATAAGGCAGAAGCATTTGCAACAATCTTCAGCCAAAAGTGCCGAGTTGATGATCCATCTCGGCCTTCTCCTGAAGTCCCCAGCATCACAGATGCCAGACTTCAGCCGATTCGATTCACTCCGCGTGATATCAAGAAACGACTGAAGGCACTGGATACTGCAAAAGCTATGGGCCCTGACAATATTCCGGCAATAGTACTGAAGACCTCTGCTCCAGAAGTTGCTGCTTCCCTAGCCAAGCTGTTCCAGTACAGCTACAACACTGGCATCTACCCTACAATGTGGAAAATTGCCCAGGTCTGTCCTGTACACAAAAAGCAGGACAAGTCCAACCGGCCAATTACCGCCCTATCAGCCTACTCTCAATCATCAGTAAAGTGATGGAAGGTGTCATCAACAGTGCCATCAAGCGGCACTTGCTTAGCAATAACCTGCTCAGTGATGCTCTGTTTGGGTTCCGCCAGGGCCACTCAGCTCCTGACCTCATTACAGCCTTGGTTCAAACATGGACAAAAGAGCTGAACTCGTGAGGTGAGAGTGACTGCCCTTGACATCAAGGCAGCATTTGACCGAGTATGGCATCAAGGAGCCCTAGCAAAACTGAGGTCAATGGGAATCGGGGGGGAAAACCCTCCGCTGGCTGGAGTCATACCTAGCACAAAGGAAGATGGTTGTGGTTGTTGGAGGTCAATCATCTGAGCTCCAGGACATCACTGCAGGGGTTCCTCAGGGTAGTGTCCTAGGCCCAACCGTCTTCAGCTGCTTCATCAATGACCTTCCTTCAATCATAAGGTCAGAAGTGGGGATGTTCGCTGATGATTGCACAACGTTCAGCATCATTCGTGACTCTACAGATACTGAAGCAGTCCATGTAGAAATGCAGCAAGACCTGGACAATATCCAGGCTTGGGCTGATAAGTGGCAAGTAACATTCACGCCACACAAGTGCCAGGCAATGACCATCTCCAACAAGAGAGAATCTAACCATCTCCCCTTGACATTCAACGGCATTACCATCGCTGAATCCCGCACTATCAACATCCTAGGGGCTACCATTGACCAGAAACTGAACTGGAGTAGCCATATAAATACCGTGGCTACAAGAGCAGGTCAGAGGCTAGGAATCCTGAGGCAAGTAACTCATCTCCTGACTCCCCAAAGCTTGTCCACCATCTACAAGGCACAAGTCAGGAGTGTGATGGAATACTCTCCACTTGCCTGGATGGATGCAGCTCCAACAACACTCAAGAAGCTCAACACCATCCAGGACAACGCAGCCCGTTTGACTGGCACCCCATCTACAAACATTCACTCCCTCCACCACCGATGCACAGTAGCAGCAGTGTGTACCATCTACAAGATGCACTGCAGCAATGCACCAAGGCTCCTTAGACAGCACCTTCCAAACCCGCGATCTCTACCAACTAGAAGGACAAGGGCAGCAAATACATGGGAACACCACCACCTGCAAGTTCCCCTCCAAGTCACACACCATCCTGACTTGGAACTATATCGCCGTTCCTTCACTGTCGCTGGGTCAAAATCCTGGACTCCCTTCCTAACAGCACTGTGGGTATACCTTCCCCACATGGACTGCAGCAGTTCAAGAAGGCAGCTCACCACCACCTTCTCAAGGGCAATTAGGGATGGGCAATAAATGCTGGCCTGGCCAGTGACACCCACATCCCATGAATGAATAAAAAAAAAAATTAGCACAATAGAGAGGGATGACCTAAGTTCAGGAAAGCAGGATGTAGAAATGGTGTGGGTCAAGATGAGAAATGATAAAGGCCAGAAATCATTTGTGGGAGTGGTGTACAGGCCACCTAACAGTAACCACACGGTAGGACGGGGTATAAAAGAAGAAATAATGGGAGTTTGTCAGAAAGGTATGGCAATAAACGTGGAGGATTTCAATCTATATAAAGACTGGAAAAATCGGATAGACAAAGGTAGCCTGGATGAGTTCAGAGAATGTTTTTGGGATAGTTTCTTAGAACACGTTCTGGAGCCAACCAGAGAGCGGACTATTTTAGACCTGGTATTGTGCAACGAAATAGGATTAATTAATGACCTCATAGTGAAGGCAGCAGCAATCATAATATGATTGAATTTTACATTCAGTTTGAGGGAGAGAAGAGTAGGTCTAAGACTAGCATTTTAAACTTAAATAAGGGCAATTATGAGGGCATGAAAGCAGAGCTAGCAAAAGTGAACTGGCAAATTAGGTTAAGGGATAGGTCATTAGAGATGCAGTGGCAAACATTTAAGGGGATATTTCTGAATACACAGAATAGATACATTTCAATGAGAAAGAAAAATTCCAAGGCGAGGACCCACCATCCGTGGTTAATTAAAACAGTTAAAGATAGTATCATACTTAAAGAAAAAGCATATAATTGTGCAAAGATGGGTGGCAGGTCTGAAGATTGGACAGAATATAAAAAGCAGCAAAAAAATGACAAAGATTAATAAGGAGGGAAAAATTAGAGTACAAGAGAAAGCTAGCTAGAAATATAAAACCAGATAGTAAGAGGTTCTGTAGATATTTTAAAAAAGAAAAGAGTTAACAAAATGAGCGTTGGTCCTATAGAAAGTGAGTCTGGGGAATTAATAATGGAAAATAAGGGAATGGCAGATGAATTGAACAGGAATTTTGTATCAGGCTTCACTATAGAGGATACCAGTAACATCCCAGAAATAGACGTAAATCAGGAAATGGAAGGGAGGGAGGAACTCAAGAAAATTTTAGTCACCAGGGAAGTGGTACTGAGCAAATTTTGGAGTTGTGGGTTGACAAGTCCCCGGGTCCTGATGGACTTCATCCTAAAAGAAGTGACTCGTGAGATAGTTGATGCGTTGGTTTTAATTTTTCAAAATTCCCTAGATTCGGGAAGGTTCCAATAGATTGGAAAATAGCGAATGTAACTCCTTTATTCAAAAAGGGAGAGAAACAGAAAGCAGGAAATGACAGTTAGCTTAGCATCTGTCATAGGGAAAATGCTAGAAGCTATTATTAAAGATGTTATAGAAGGGCATTTGGAAAAATTCAAGGTAATCAGGCAGAGTCAACATGGTTTTGTGAAAGGGAAATCATGTTTAACTGATTTATTGGAGTTCTTTGAAGAAGTAACGTGCTGTGGATAAAGGGGTTGTACTGGACTTAGATTTCCAGGGGCATTTGATAAGGTTATAAAGTTATTGTGGAAAATAAAAGCTCATGGTATAGGGGGTAACATTTTGGCAAGGATAGAAGATTGGTTGGCTAACAGGAAACCGAGAGTAGGCATAAATAAGTCATTTTCTGATTGACAAGGTATAACGAGTGGTGTGCCACAGGGATCAGTGCTGGGGCCTCAACTTTTTATAATTTATATAAATGACTTGGATGCAGGTACTGAAGGTATATGGTTGCTAAATTTGCTGATGACACAAAGATAGGTAGGAAAGTAAGATGTGAAGAGACATGAGGCTACAAAGGGATATAGATAGGTTAAGTGAGCGAGCAAAGATCTGACAAATGGAATATAATGTGGGAAAATGTGAAATTGTCCATTTTGGCAGGAAGAATAAAAAAGAAGCATATTATCTAAATGGTGAGAGATTGCAGAGTTCTAAGATGCAGAGGGATCTGGGTGTCGTTGTGCATGTGTTGCAAAAGGTTAGTATGCAGGTACAGCAAGTAATTAGGAAAGCTAATAGAATGTAATCATTTATTGTGAGGGGAATTGAATACAAAAGTAGGGAGGTTATGCTTCAGTTATAAAGTGCATTGATGAGACCACACCTGGAGTACTGTGTACAGTATAGGTCTCTGTATTTAAGGAGAGATGTAAATGCAATGGAAGCAGTTCAGAGAAGGTTTACTAGACTAATACCAGAATGGACGAGTTGTCTTATGAGGAAAGGTTGGACAGGCTAGGCTTGTATCCACTGGAGTTCAGAAGAGTAAGAGGCGACTTGATTGAAACGTATGAGATTCTGAGGGGTCTTGACAGGGTGGATGTGGAAACGATGTTTCCTCTTGTGGGAGAATCTAGAACTAGGGGTCAGTGCTTAAAAATAAGGGATTGCCCATTTAAGACAGAGATGAGAATTTTTTTTCTTTGAGGGCTTTGAGCGTTTGGAACTCTCCCTCAAAAGGCAGTGGAAGCAGAGACTTTGAATATTTATAAGACAAAAATAGATAGATTCTTGATAAGCAAGGGGGTGGAAGGTTATTGGGGGTAGGTAGAATGTGAAGTCGAGGTTACAATCAGATCAGCCATGATCTTATTGAATGGCGGAGCAGGCTCAAGGGGCCGATTGGCCTGCTCCTAATTCGTATGTCCGTATGTAAGAGTCTTGGCAGGGAAGTTGAAGCTTGTTTTCAATAAGTGGCAGGAGAACTGGCTCCCCCCCACTGGCCACACACTAGAACTGCAGGATCAGAGAGAGGCAGCGAATGACTGCATGTTCCACATCCCACACCCTCCCCCACCACAGGATCAAAAACAAACATTAAAGACAGTATCAGCCCATCTTGTTAACCGTTACATATATAATCTTGCATTACGGAGCAATCGACAGTCATTCCTGCTCACTCATCGCTAACCTTTTAAAGTAACTTTCGGACAATATTTTGGGATACAGTATGTGAGTAATTTGATTGATATGCGGTCGATACTAAATAGGAATAGGTGACTTTGCACCTCTAGTCCCAAAGCTTTTCACCACAAAGGTTTTTTCTCACCACCTGTCTTGGTGTGTTGTAGACTAATTCATCGAGATCGATTGCTGTGATTTCTCAACAACTCCATTATAATCGTATCGTGGTGTCCTGGCCAATATTTATCCCTCAGCCAACATCACTAAAACAGATTAGCTGGTCAAACATTGTTGCAAATTGGTGGCAGCATTTCCTACATTCCAACAGTGGCTACACTTTCAAAAATACTTCACTGGCTAAAAAGCACATTCAGACCTCCTGAGGTCATGACAGGTGCTGTATAAATGCAAGTTTTTATGAATACAGAATGGCAGACTAAATGGACATTAATCTTGTTCTGTCTCACGAATCCGATTTCCTAATTGTAATAACCCACAAAGTTGTGTCAGTATCTGAGAACTATGCCGCTCTGTTCCTGAGCCTATCACTTGGCGAAAGGCCAATGCATAATATATTGTTTGTATCATTTTAAACAGATGATCACAGCGATGTTTAAAGAGTTTGGGCCGATTGAGTCTGTACGATTCCGTTCAATGGTAAGGTTACTGATTTTTTTTTTAACGAAATAAGCCACCGATGATTGCTTGTCGAAATGAAACTGGTTTGAGCTGGTGGACTGTGTGCCACAGTGTGAGGATTTCCGCCTGGAGAGTGCTCAGTGACATGCGATGAGCATTTCTGTGATTTCATAAGGCTGAGGTTTTGATGTTTCTCTGTGCTTCAGCTCCCAAACTGGTGCGACTGCTCCCAGATCAGAGTCGTGCTCAACAGAAACCCAGTCTAATAGGTGGACCCCTGGTTTCTCGGCCAGTGAAAACTGTTTTGTTTACCCGACTATGGATGTTTCTAAAATTGGTGGATTGAGAGAGTGACTAAACTTAAAAAAAAAAGAACTAAACTAAAAAAAATAGAAGCAGCCTGGCTCCAATTTTAAGGTTATGCCCCTTGTTCCGGACGCCACCACCTTTTCAAGGGCAATTAAGGATGGGCAATAAATGCTGACCTAACCAGTGACGCCCACATCCCATGAAGGAATATAAAAAAAAAACACCACCAGAGGAAATAGTTTCTCTCTATCTACCCTATCAAATTGTTTTAATTTTTTAAAACTCCTCAGATCTCCCCATAATCTTCTACACGCAACATAACACGAAACAGGAGCAGGTCATGCGGCCCCTTGAGCCTGCTCTGCCATTTTGTATTATCACGGATGATCTGCCTAATCTCCATTTTCCTGCCCGCTCCTCGTATCCCTTGGCTCCCTGAGAGATCAAAAATCTGTTTATCCCAGCTTTAAATATATTCAATGATGGAGCATTCGCAACCCTCTGGGGTAGAGAATTCCAAAGATTCACAACCCTCTGAGTGAAGAAATTTCTCCTCATCTCAGTCCTAAACAATCGGCCCATTATCCTGAGACTGTGCTCCCCATGTTCTAGATTCCCCAGCCAAAGGAATCAACCTGTCAAGCCCCTTCAGAATCTTAAATGTTTCAATGAGATCAGCACTCAGTCTTCTAAACTCTCCAGAGAATATAGACCCAATTTATTCAGCCTGTCATCATAGGACAACCCTCTCATCCCAGGGACCAATCTAGTGAACCTTCGCTGTACTGCCTTCAATGCAAGTATATCCTTACTCCGATATAGAGACCAAAACTGCACACAGCTCGCTAGGTGTGGTCTCACCAAAGCCTGTACAAGTGTAGCAAGACTTCCTTATTCTTACACTCCAATCTCCTTGAAATAAAGACCAACATGCCATTTGCTTTCCTATTTGCTTGCTGTACCTGCATGCTAACTTTGTGTTCCTTGTATGAGTATACCCAAACCCCTCTGAACATCAACATTTACAAGTTTCATGCCTTTTTAAAAAATATTCTGCTTTTCTATTCTTACTACCAAAGTGAATAACCTCACACATCTCCACATGAACTCAATCTGCCACTTTGTTGCCCACTCACTTAACCTGTCTATATCTCTTTACAGCCTCCTTGTGTCCTCACATCTTACATTTCCACCTAATTTTTTGCCGTCGGCAAACTTGGATGCATTGCTCTCGGTCTCTTTGTCTAAATCGTTGAGATAGATTGTAAATAGCCGAGGCGGTAGCACTGATCCTTGTAACACTCCGTTAGTTACAGCCTGTCAACTTGAAAATATCCCGTTTATCCTGACTCTCTGCTTCCTGTCTGTTAACCAATCCTCCATCCATGCTAATATCCCCTAACTCCATGAGCCCTTATCTTGCCTATTCACCTTTTGTGCGACACCTTAACAAATGCCTTTTAGAAATCCAAGTATACTACATTTACTGGCTTCCCTATATCTAACCTACTAGTTACATCCTCAAAAAACTAATATATTTGTCAAACATGATTTCCTTTCATAAAACGGTGTTGACTCTGTCTGATAAGGGAATACAAGTCTAGACTATACAGTCTGTCCTCATAATTTAACCTTTTTAGCCCTGGTATCATTCCAGTGAATCTGTGCTGCCCAGAACTGAGAACGCAGTGCTCCAATTGGGGTCTCACCAAGGCTTTGTGTAACTTCCTCCCCTTTTGTAAGCCAGCACCCATGAGGAGGTCGGCTACCTTTTCTGCCCCGGACCGGATGGGCAGCTATAGAACATAGAACAGTACAGTACAGTACAGGCCCTTCGGCCCACGATGTTGTGCCGAACCTTTAACCTACTCTAAGATCAAACTACCGACATACCCTTCATTCTACTATCATCCATGTACCTATCCAAGAGTCGCTTAAATGTCCCTAATGTATCTGCTTCTACTACCACCGCTGGCAGTGCATTCCACGCACCCACCACTCTCTGTGTAAAGAACCTACCTCTGACATCTCCCCGAAACCTTCCTCCAATCACCTTAAAATTATGCCCCGTGGTGATAGCCCTTTCCGCCCTGGAAAAAAGTCTCTGGCTATCCACTCTATCTATGCCTCTCATCATCTTGTACCCCTCTATCAAGTCACCTCTCATCCTTCTTCGTTCCAATGAGAAAAGCCCTAGCACCCTCAACCTTTCTTCGTAAGACATGCCCTCCAGTCCAGGCAGCATCCTGGTAAATCTCCTCTGCATCCTCTCTAAAGCTTCCACATCCTTCCTATAATGAGGCGACCAGAACTGAACACAATATTCCAAATGTGGTCTAACCAGGGCTTTATAGAGCTGCAGCATAACTTCGCGGCTCTTAAACTCAATCCCCCTGTTAATGAAAGCCAACACACCATATGCCTTCTTAACAACCCTATCAACTTGAGTGGTAACTTTGAGCGATCTATGGACATGGACCCCAAGATCCCTCTGTTCCTCCACACTTTAAGCCTGTATTCTGCATTCAAATTTGACCTTCCAAAATGAATCACTTCACACTTTTCCAGGTTGAACTCTATCTGCCACTTCTCAGCCCAGCTCTGCATCCTGTCAATGTCCCATTGCAACCTACAACAGCCTTCCACACTATCCACAACTCCAGCAACCTTCGTGTCATCGGAAACTTACTAACCCAGCCTTCCACTTCCTCATCCAAGTCATTTATAAAAATCACAAAGAGCAGAGGTCCCAGAACAGATCCCTGCGGAACACCACTGGTCACCGAGCTCCAGGCTGAATACTTTCCATCTACTACCACCCTCTGTCTTCTATGGGCCAGCCAATTCTGTATCCAGACAGCCAACTTTCCCTGTATCCCATGCCTCCTTACTTTCTGAATGAGCCTACCATGGGGAATCTTATCAAACGCCTTGCTAAAATCCATATACACCACATCCACTGCTCTTCCTTCATCAATGTGTTTTGTCACATCCTCAAAGAATTCAATAAGGCTTGTGAGGCATGACCTGCCCCTTACAAAGCCATGCTGACTGTCTCTAATCAAACTATGCTTTTCCAAATAATCATAAATCTTGTCTCTCAGAATCCTCTCCAATAATTTGCCCACTACCGACGTAAGACTGACTGGTCTATAATTCCCAGGGTTATCCCTATTCCCTTTCTTGAACAAGGGAATAACATTTGCCACCCTCCAATCATCTGGTACTACTCCAGTGGACAGTGAGGACGCAAAGATCATCGCCAAGGGCGTGGCAATCTCTTCCCTCGTTTCCTGTAATAACCTTGGGTATATCCCGTCTGGCCCCGGGGACTTATCTGTCCTCATGTCTTTCAAAATTTCCAGCACATCCTCCCTCTTAACATCAACCTGTTCGAGCATATCAGCCTGTTTCACGCTGTCCTCACAAACGACCAGGTCCCTCTCACTAGTGAATACTGAAGCAAAGTATTCATTTAGGACCTCCCCTACCTCCTCCGACTCCAGGCACAAGTTCCCTCCACTATCCCTGATCGGCCCTACCCTTACTCTGGCCATCCTCTTGTTCCTCACATAAGTGTAGAACGCCTTTGGATTTTCCTTAATCCTACCCGCCAACACTTTTTCATGTCCCCTCCTAGCTCTCCTAAGTCCATTCTTCAGTTCCTTCCTGGCTACCTTGTAACCCTCTAGAGCCCTGTCTGATCCTTTCTTCCTCAACCTTAAGTAAGCTTCCTTCTTCCTCTTGACTAGCTGTTCCACAACTCTTGTCATCCAAGGTTCCTTCACCCTACCATCCCTTCCTTGCCTCATCGGGACAAACCTATCCAGCAGTCGCAGCAAGTGCTCCCTAAACAACCTCCACATTTCGGTTGTGCATTTCCCTGAGAACATCTGTTCCCAATTTATGCTCCCCAGTTCCTGCCTAATAGCATTGTAATTCCCCCTCCCCCAATTAAATATTTTCCCATCCCGTCTGCTCCTGTCCCTCTCCATGACTATAGTAAAGGTCAGGGAGTTGTGATCACTATCACCGAAATGCTCTGGTGGAATGAGACCCAGGATTAACATAGTCCGGACAGTAAATTGATGGTTGAGTTGGGGTTGGAGGGGGCAGAGACACTCATCCTGCCCCTGCCCACCCACTCCCATTTACAATCCTCCCCCCATCCCCCACCTCCAATAATGTAAGTGCGCCTTAATATATGGAAGAAAGGGATGGGAGATTTATCAACACCACATCTGAGACCAAGTGACTTGATGTCACTGCAGCCCAACAGCTCATTGTGAAGCAGGCAGATGAGCTGCACTGAAAGTAGGGCTGGGTTACATTGCTCCCCTCTTCATTGTGAAACCTTGTTTATTGTCCTCCTGCATATATGAGAGTGAGACGATTAATCTGGTTATGTTTCTCTTGTTCCTCGGACTAAAGGCACGTGCAGAGCCCAGCATCTCCAGGAGATTGGCCGCTATCCAGTGAGTTACTTTGTTTGTTCGCCAGGGCATTTACGTGTTGACTGCCCTTGATGTAATGTAGACACAAGCTCTGCATTACTGGAGTGTATAACAGCATTATTTCCTCACTCTCCATTACTCTTTCACTAAGCACACTGACCTGCTGTGGTGTAATTAGACAGGGGTTAGCAGCCAAATGCCCCTTTCACTATTATTCACCATTATATTCAGACAGTCAGCTGTGTTTTTGAGCATGGAGCCATCGCAGCTGCTCCTGCTTCTGCCCTCAGGCTGACCTCCACTCGTGTGCATACACAAACACACGCACTCAGACATGTACACACAACCACATGTATGCAGACACATGCATACAGTTTACATCTGAAGTTAGTATATAGGAGCCTCCTGGTTGATTTCCCGTTCCCCTCTCTCCAAAGACCATGAGTAGTGGGGACATCTGTTACCACAGGCTAGGAATTGAACCTGCGACCTTCCCACTTCATATAGATCAGTGGCACAATGCATGCAGTACTTGTAAAGCAAGCCTGGGAAAGGACTGCTGAAACCATCGGAGACTTTGTTAGAACTTCTCTTCTTGTAGCAGCTCCCGTGGTTCTTTGATTGGGTTAGATGAAATAGACAGAGACCAGTTGAGCTGAATGGCCTGTTTCTGGGCTGTAAATTCTGTGTCATGGTGTCATAAAGTCATAATGCCACAGAAGGAGGCCATTCAGCCCATCAAGTCCCTGTAAATCCTTTAAACGTACCCTACAGTCTTCCTTTTAACTGCAAATACTTCTGCCTTCCAGTATTCTCCCTGAGTTTATGTTCTTCAAACCCAATGCTGTGAAAACCTTTGGTGCTGTAATTTGGAATTAACATTGAAACGGGACATAACCCTTGTGTCTGTGTGTGTCTATACTTGGTTTACATGTAAATGTTCTGGCACCTTTTTTCTGGCTCGGCTGTTTGAAACTACAAATGAACGACAAATTTCTCACTGAAATGATTTCTCTCTCGCCCTACTGTGCCCCATCGCTGACTTCAGGAGGAAGATTCATCCCAAGAGGAACAATATGAATGCCTACGTAGTGTTTGAGCAGGATGGTGACGCAGTCAGAGCCTTGACAAGGTATGAGGTCCGACTCCAGCTTTCACAGCTCTGTTACAGTGACTTCTGACTTTACGAATGATAATCACTGTTGCATGACTGATTTAAATGTTACGCATTCCTGCACTTGTACAGAGTCTCACACAACAGTCAAGAGTTCAGCTGCTGTGTAGGATGTGGGCTGTAAATATATTCACAGGGCAGCCTCATATTATAGAACCATTGTACATTGAGTTTGACTGTACAACAGGGATCCTCCTTTATAACCAGTACTGTGTTTCAGTTTTAACTCGTTCTCCATGTTTATTAGTTTAGGTATGTGTGCTGTGTGTTTATTGGTTTATTCAGAACCAGTATTCTGTGTTTAATAAAAGCAAAATACTGCGGATGCTGGAAATCTGAAACAAAAACAAGAAATGCTGGAATCACTCAGCAGGTCTGGCAGCATCTGTGGAAAGAGAAGCAGAGTTAACGTTTCGGGTCAGTGACCCTTCTTCGGAACTGACAAATATTAGAAAAGTCACAGGTTATAAACAAGTGAGGTGGGGGTGGGGCAAGAGATAACAAAGGAGAAGGTGCAGATTGGACCAGGCCACATAGCTGACCAAAAGGTCACGGAGCAAAGGCAAACAATATGTTAATGGTGTGTTGAAAGACAAAGCATTAGTACAGATTAGGTGTGAATACACTGAATAATGAACAGCAGCAAGTGCAAACCTGAAGAAAAACAACCTGAAAAAAACAGTGGGTAAGCAAACTGAACAAACTAAGATGAAATGAAATAAATGCAAAAAAAGATTGTAAAAAATGTAAAAAGGAATGTAAAAAAAAAGGAAGAAAAGTAAAGTAAAAGGTGTCGCTATGGGTACCCGCATGGGTCCTAGTTATGCCTGTCTTTTTGTGGGATATGTCGAGCATTCTTTGTTCCAGTCCTACTCAGGCCCCCTCCCCCAACTCTTTTTCCGGTACATTGATGACTGTATCGGTGCCGTTTCCTGCTCCCGCCCCGAACTAGAAAACTTTATCAACTTTGCTTCCAATTTCCACCCTTCTCTCACCTTTACATGGTCCATCTCTGACACTTCCCTTCCCTTCCTCGACTTCTCTGTCTCCATCTCTGGGGATAGGTTGTCTACCAATATCCATTATAAGCCCACTGACTCCCACAGCTACCTCGACTACACTTCTTCACACCCTACCTCCTGTAAGGACTCCATTCCATTCTCCCAGTTTCTCCGTCTCCGACGCATCTGCTCTGATGATGCTACCTTCCATGACGGTGCTTCTAATATGACCTCCTTTTTCCTCAACCGAGGATTTCCCCCCACTGTGGTTGACAGGGCCCTCAACCGTGTCCGACCCATTCCCCGCACCTCTACCCTCACCCCTTCCCCTCCCTCCCAGAACCGTGACAGGGTTCCCCTTGTCCTTACTTTTCATCCCACCAGCCTCCATATCCAAAGGATCATCCTCCACCATTTTCGCCACCTCCAGCGTGATGCCACTACCAGTCGCATCTTCCCCTCCCTTCCCCTGTCAGCATTCTGAAGGGATCGTTCCCTCCGCGACACCCTGGTCCACTCCTCCATTACCCCCACCACCTCGTCCCCGTCCCAGGGCACCTTCCCCTGCAATCACAGGAGGTGTAATACCTGCCCAAATACCTCCTCTCTCCTCACTATCCCAGGCCCCAAACACTCCTTTCAGGTGAAGCAGCAATTTACTTGTACTTCTTTCAATGTAGTATACTGTATTCGCTGCTCACAGTGTGGTCTCCTCTACATTGGGGAGACCAAGCGCAGACTGGGTGACCGCTTTGCGGAACATCTCCGTTCAGTCCGCAAGCAGGACCCTGAGCTTCCGGTTGCTTGCCATTTCAACACTCCCCCCTGCTCTCATGCTCACATCTCTGTCCTGGGATTGCTGCAGTGTTCCAGTGAACATCAACGCAAGCTCGAGGAACAGCATCTCATCTACCGATTAGGCACACTACAGCCTGCCGGACTGAACATTGAGTTCAATAATTTCAGAGCATGACAGCCCCCCATTTTACTTTCATTTTTAGTTATTTTTTCTTCCTTTTTTTTACATTCCTTTTTACATTTTTTACAATCTTCTTTTGCATTTATTTCATTTCATCTTAGTTTGTTCAGTTTGCTTCCCCACTGTTTTTTTCAGGTTGTTTTTCTTCAGCTTTGCACTTGCTGCTGTTCAATATTCAGTGTATTCACACCTAATCTGTACTAATGCTTTGTCTTTCAACAAACCATTAACATATTGTTTGCCTTTGCTCCGTGACCTTTTGGTCAGCTATGTGGCCTGGTCCAATCTGCACCTTCTCCTTTGTTATCTCTTGCCCCACCCCCACCTCACTTGTTTATAACCTGTGACTTTTCTAATATTTGTCAGTTCCGAAGAAGGGTCACTGACCCGAAACGTTAACTCTGCTTCTCTTTCCACAGATGCTGCCAGACCTGCTGAGTGATTCCAGCATTTCTTGTTTTTGTTTCTGTGTTTAATAGTTGTGTTTTTCCTGATTTTTTTTTTACATACAAAAACTAAACAAATCCTGTTGTTTTTAAAGGAATGGATGTGAAATACAATCTGGCTTTCATATTCGGGTGGACCTAGCCAACAGGTCAAACAGTGTGAGTTATGAATGAGAGTTTTAAAGTGAAGTTAATTTATACTTTACTGGCTGAGGTTAGAGCGTCTCTTTTTTCATTTTTATATTTTGCAGCATGACCATCGAAGATCCATCTTTTTAGGCAACCTGTCGTATGGTAAGATAAATCTTCTGTGACTGGGGATGTGCTTTGTCACTGATGTTATTTCTCATTCTCCAGTGTTATCCTTGGCTTTCCAATTGCTCGTTTCCTTAGAAGAAAGGATTTATCATTTGTGCAGAACGAGCTTGCTTTTAAACTTATATCTTTCTCTTTGAGATGTCCTGAGGTTGTGAAAGATGCTATAGGAATGCAAGATTTACTTCCTTATAAATTGAAGTATCAGGAGCAGCCGGAACATTTGCTGTTTAATGTTCGGGGGAAGCTGTTGCAGTCTAGATAGTCACCCCCAAACCATTCGATCAACTAAAAGAACTCAGGGTATGCCAAAGGAATTCTGTCATTGGTTGAGAGGCTCGTTTACTGACTTTGCTATGCCTTGTTTGAGTGCAGAGATTGAAGAGGATGACGTACGCGATCACTTCTGTGAATGTGGGGAAATCAAGGCAGTGCGGATTGTGAGAGACCGGGAATCGGGAATGGGAAAAGGCTTTGGATACGTGCTCTTTCAGGTGAGGTGATAGAGTCAGTTAAACCGGAACTCAGAAACCTGCTACAGTGCAGTCCCGTCTAAGGTTTAAAACCAGAGAATTTCACAGCACAGCGGGCCATTCAGCTCATTATTCCCATGCTAGCTCTCTGAAAGAACTGTTCACTTAGTCGCATTCTCCTGCCCTTTCACCATACTCTTTGTTTTCTTCTTCCGCACTCTTTGAGAAGTGCTGTGGAATCTTTTACCTTTACCTTCACCTGTGCACATCATTTTGTCTTTACATGAGGGTGTAAAGCAAGTGAAACCACACCAGCTGCTCATTAAACACCCTCGCTGCTTCTTTCTATAAACTTCAATCAAAATGGCGGTGCTGTAGGCCTGGAATGGCAATGCCTTGATTTCAAAATTCTCTTTATTTTTTCAATCCCTCAGTGACCTCGACCCTCTCTGTAACCTCCTCCATCCCTACAAACCTCCTTCTCTCTGTAACCTCTTCCAGCCCTACAACCCTCTTTCTCTCTGTCTAACCTCCCCCATCCCTACAACCCTCCCTCTCTGTCTAACCTCCGACAACCTCCCTCTCTGTCTAACCTCCTACAACCCTCCCTCTCTGTAACCTTCCCCATCCCTACAAACCTCCTTCTCTCTCTAACCTCTTACAGCCCTACAACCCTCTTTCTCTCTGTCTAACCTCCTACATCCCTACAACCCTCCCTCTCTATCTAACCGACAACCTCCCTCTCTGTTTAACCTCCTACAACCCTCCCTCTCTGTAACCTCCCCCATCCCTACAAACCTCCCTCTCTCTCTCTAACCTCTTCCAGCCCTATAACCCTCCCTCTCTGTCTAACCTCCTACAACCCTCCCTCTCTGTAACCTCCTCCATCCCTACAACCTTCCCTATCACTGTAACCACCCCCCCTCCCCGGCCCTACAACTCTCGGGATATCTATGCTCCTCCAATTCTGGTCTTTTGCACATCCCCCACGTCCTTTCATCCTCCACAAGTGGCTGTGGCTTCAGCTGCCGAGGCCTAAATTCCTCCCTAAATCCCTTTGACTCTACCTCGCCTTTCTCCTTAAGACACTCCTTAAAAACCTACCTCTTTTACTAAGCTTTTAGTTCCCGGTCTTAATATCCCCTTATGTGACTTCCTGTCAGACTTTGTTGATACCTCTCCATTGAAGCATCCTGGGATGTTTTGCTGCTTTTTGGCTGCTGTATAAATATAAATTGCTGTATTTCCCCCGACCAAGTTACTCAATCTCGCTTAGACCAATGTTGGGAAAAGTAGAGTGAATCATCCTCGGGGTGGGATGGTTGAAAGGGCCAATGGCTCATTTGTTACAGATTGCACAGGAAGACTCCAATAAAAAAATGGGGAGGTGCGGAGAGGGCAGGGTTTAAAGTGCATCATCAAAGATCTTGCTTTCTGTTGCAGAGCACGGACGCTGTAACTCTGGCCCTGAAGCTCAATAACTCGGAGCTGAAAGGACGCAGAGTTCGAGTCAACCACTCTGTGAAGAAGGACACAGCCGCCAAGGCCCGAGCAAGGAGCCCGTGGGACACAACCACCAGGGTCCGAGTGGAGGAGAAACCACGGCTGGCCAAGGGGTTCATTGGAATCATGGCAAAGCCGGCAGAGGGGAAGAAAACCAAGAAGAAAAAGAAAGGGCAGAAGAGTAAATCAAGCCAGAGGAAGGCCAGCTAGCCTAGAAGTAAGCGGTGAAGCGCAATATCCTCTCTGGTCTCTGTCGAAAGCCCCCATTCTCACTCTAGAGCCACAGGCTCACCGTCAATGCAGGCTGGAGCTTTCAGACTGGAGCTGAACTTTATCAAAGGCCCGATATGTGAGAGAAAGCCTTGCCCTGAGACTGTCTCACTCTCCTTCCTCCTTTCTGTGGTATGGTTCAGAGAGATCTGCCACTGTTAAATGTTTATTGTATGTAAAGGATTCTCTGAACTGCACCAGCAAACCCACTGCTTTTTCAGGGTGACCAATTTGATTTCATGCCTCGGATGGTGCAGCTGTGCCAGACTTGAGCAATTAAAACTGCTTTTTACACAGTGGTGTTTACTCACAATCTCCGATGTTCAATTGCAGTCTGATTGCAGAGACATGTTTGTCTATTTCCACTGTAGTGAGGAAGGCTGAGCAGTAACTCTGAGACTGACAGTGACGGCTCGGTGCAGTAACGGTGAGACTGACAGTGAGGGGTCTGTGCAGTAACGCTGACAGTGAGGGGTCTGTGCAGTAACGCTGACAGTGAGGGGTCTGTGCAGTAACGCTGACAGTGAGGGCTCTGTGCAGTAACGCTGACAGTGAGGGCTCTGTGCAGTAACGCTGACAGTGAGGGCTCTGTGCAGTAACGCTGACAGTGAGGGCTCTGTGCAGTAACGCTGACAGTGAGGGCTCTGTGCAGCAACGCTGACAGTGAGGGCTCTGTGCAGCAACGCTGACAGTGAGGGCTCTGTGCAGCAACGCTGACAGTGAGGGCTCTGTGCAGCAACGCTGACAGTGAGGGCTCTGTGCAGCAACGCTGACAGTGAGGGCTCTGTGCAGCAACGCTGACAGTGAGGGCTCTGTGCAGCAACGCTGACAGTGAGGGCTCTGTGCAGCAACGCTGACAGTGAGGGGAGGAAAGACAAAATATTAAACACAAGATCTGCAGGTGCTGTTTGTAGGACCATCATGTTTGCCAGCTACTCCCATGACTTTGGCAACACACACTGTTGGAAGGGCCAAGGTGTTCCGGTCATTTTGATATTGCACATTCTGGGAGTTTGCTGTGTGAATATTGGCTGCAGCATTTCCTGCATTGCAATAGTGATTGCAAATGTACATTATTAGCTATTGAGTACTTTCGGATGTCTTGAGGTCATGAAAGGCGATTGCTATGTAGATGCATTTTGTTTTTCTTTATCCCGATGTCATCTGAATTTCACTTTCTTCCCTCATTTCTTCCTTTTCTCTCTTTCCTAAGGGCCCATCAGACTTTGCCTCCGGCTCTAACCTGGAGGTGATGCCAGTAACCCAGTGGTGTCTCCTGCTGGGTGTCCACCCTGTGGCCCCTCCATCTCTGGCGCTGGGAATCCAGTTCTCGAACCCAAGGCCCCTCTTTGTGTTTAGATTTTTTACCAGCTGGTTAATCCTTTTTGAACCTTGTGGGTCTGAAAGTTTTTCGGAGGACAGGTCTTAAAGTTTAGATAAATGCTAATTCAGAACACCCCTTACTTGTTAGTATAGGGAAAAGTTAATGAATACTGCTTTTGCCAAGTATTTTTATTCATTTAACTGTTCTATTCATTTTAATTGTTAGCAAGTTTGGCAAGTATCTAACATCAGAGCACAAGAAACATAGGAGCTGGAGTAGGCCATACAGCCCTTTGGGCCTGCTCCACCATTCAACAGAATCGTTGCAGTATATCTACATCAACTCCAGTTCTCACCCGGTCCCTATATTTCTTTAGACTCCAAAAATCTGTTGATCTCAGCCTTGAATATATGCAACGACTGAGTATCCACAGCCCTCTGGGGTGAAGAATTCCAAAGATTCACAACGCTTTCTCCATCCCATTCCTAGATGGCCAATCCCTTCTCCTAAGACTGTGACCCCTAGTTCTAGCCTCTCTAGCCAGGGAAAACAGCCTCTCAGCATCTACCCTGTCAAGCCCTTAAAGAATTTTTTAATGTTTCTATGAGATCACCTCTCATTCTTCTAAATTCCGGAGAATAAAGACGCATTCTGCTCGCACCTCTCTTCATAGAACAGCCATCTCATCTCTAACGTTGTCTCAAACTGGATTGTGATTACAGTCCAGGTTTAAAAAATGCAGTTCTGGATAACTGAAAGTTTATGTATTCATTTGCTTCAATACAATCTACACATTACAGTTCAGCACAAAGCTTTATGTAAAGATAAAGCTGCTGATACAGCAAACCAGCGATTTCACCCTGGATGTGTGGAAAACCTTCGGCCCAGTTAGCATGGCAATTACTTTCACTTCATCAGCAAGATAGAGAACCAAAAATAAAATACTGCAGATGATGGAAATCTGAAATAAAAAACAGAAAATGCTGGAAATACTCAGCAGTTTAGGCTTCATCTGTGGAGAGAAAAACAGAGTTAACATTTCAAGTCGATGATCCTTCATCAGAACTGAGAAGATGTTAAGAGAGAATTTTTAACAATGTAAGTGAACAGACTAACAGAGAGAGAACCTTATTCTTCAGAGGAGGCATTTCCATCATTCACAGAGGCCACGTTTTGTTTCCAATGGGTTTGCTGCTAAAACACAGATAAGTTATAAACATGACATGGTTTCACCATTAACACTTGAAGCAGTTAAGTACTTAACATTAAAACAAAATGCTGCAAATACTCAGCATCTACGGAGAGAGAAACAGAATTAATATTTCAGGTCAATGATCTTTCTTCAGAACTTGTCGCGTGAATTGTCAAAAATGCTTGAGCCCGACCAACTGATGAGGTGAAAAAGACTCGGAAACATCAATGAATTGTTTACTAGGTGATGTTTATGCCTGGACAAAAACACTTGTTAAAAAGTGCTTAACGTCTTGGATTTAGTCAGACAGTACAACACTACAATGAATAAATCCAGACGTTTGCGTTTAAACGTTTTATTCATTTAACAGGGACAACTATCTGGGGGAAATATAGAAAAGGACTATGTGGATGGAGATTTTATTCTCAAACGTTTTATTTTTTTATCAGTTATTCATTTAAGTTGACTTGAATGCATCAACTGTCGCTAAGTACATAGCACTCCCTCGAAGATTGTGGATTCAAGCCACACTCCATAAACTTGAGCACGTAATTTAGGCTGGCAGTGCCAATGCAGTATTGCTACACTGTCAGAGGTGCTGTCTTTCCAATGATCTGTTAAACTGAGGCCTTTATTGCCTATCTGGTGGTTGTAAAAAAAAAATCCCATGGATCCAATGACACTATTCAAAGAAGAACTGGGGTGGCCTGGCTAATATTTATTTCTCAATCAACATAGTTAACAAGAATATCTGGTCAATATCATATTGCTGTTTGTGGGAGTTTGCATTGCACAAATTGACTGCCACATTTCCTGCATTACAACAATAATTACAGTGCAAAAAAAAACTTCATTAGCTGTAAACTGCTTTGGGGCCAGAGGTCATGAAAGGTGAGATGCACAGAATCAGACCATTCAGCCCAACTGTCCCATACCAGTATTTATGTTTCACAAAATCCTCCTCCCACCCCTCTCTATCAGCATCACCTATTCTTTTCTCCCTCATGTATTTATCTAACTTTCCCTTAAATACATCTGTTTGTCTGAACTACTTGTAGTGACAGCCATATTCCAACCACCAACTGGGTAAAGAAGTTTCTCCTGAATTCCCTATTGAATTTATTAGTGACTTTTATTGATGACCTCTAGTCTTGGTCTCCCCAGAACTGCAAACATCTGTATGTCTGCCCTATCAAACCCTTTCATAATTTTAAAGATTAGGTCACCCCTCAACCTTTTATAAAGAGCCCCAGTCTGTTCAATCTTTCATGATAGGCATAATCTCTTAGTGTTGGTGTATTTGTGAATCTTTTTTGCACCTTCTCCAATGCTTCTATATCCTTTTTTATAATATGGTGACCAGAACAATGCACAGTAATCTGCAAATGTGGGCTAACCAAGGTTCAGTAAGTTTAATATAACTTCTATGCTGTTAAATTTTGTTCCTCTGGAAATGAACCCCAGTGCTTTGTTTGCTTTTTTATGGCCTCATTAACCTGCGTCACTACGTTTTGTGGTTTGTGTCTCTGTATCTCTAGATCCCTTTGCTTCTTTACCTACTCAGCCCCTCGTTTTCCAAGGAATACTTGGCCTCTTTATTCTTACCAAAATACACCACCTCAAACTTGTCTTTATTGAAACTCATTTGCCAATTTCATGCCCATTCTGCAAGTTAATTAATGTTACATTCAGTTTACAACACTGAAAGAGGCCATTTCTCCACACTAGTCCATGGTGCTATTGATACTCCACTCAAGCCTCCTCCGCCCTTCTTCATTTCACCCTATCAGAATATTCTATCCCTTTCTTTCTCGTGTGGATCTAGCTTCCCCTCATCTATACTATTCACCTCAGCCACCCCTTGTGGTAACAAGTTCCATATTCAAACCACTCATTGGGTAAACTTTCACCTGAATTCTCTATTGGATTTATTACTGGCTATGTTTTTTATTTGTTTGTGAGATGTGGGTGTCACCAGCTCAGCCAGCATTTATTGCCCATTCCTAATTGCTCTTGAACTGAGTGACTTGCTAGGCCATTTCAGAGGGCATTTTAAGAGTCAACCACATTGCTGTGGGTCTGGAATCACATGTAGGCCAGACCAGGTAAGGACAGCAGATTTCTTTCCCTAAAGGACATTAGTGAACTAGATGGGTTTTTACAACAATTGACAATGGTTTCATGGTCAATTCCAGATTTATTAATTGAATTCAAATTTCACCATCTACTGTCGTGGGATTTGAACTTGTGTCCCCAGAGCATTAGCCTGGGCTCTGGATTACTAGTCCATTGACATTATCACTTAGCCACCACCTCCCCATATTTATGGCCTCTAGTTTTTAACGCCCCTCACAAGTGGAAACATTTCCTCTACATCTATCCTATCAAAATTTGACAGTGTTAAAAGCCTCTATCTATCAGGTCACCTCTGAGCTTTCTCTTTGACAGAGATAGGAGCACCAGTATGTTCAGTCTTTCCTGATAGATATAACCTCTCAATTCTGGCAACACCCTTGTAAATTATATTTGCACCTTCTCTCGTGCCTTTATATCCCTTTTGTAATATGGAGACCAGAGCTGTACACAGTACTCTCAGATGTGGAATAACCAAGGTTCAATACAAGTTTAATATAACTTGGCCTGTTCCTGTGCTGTGCTGTTCTTTGTTCTCTGCTTTACAATTCTATCAACAATAATTCGGGCCAAAATTAATAGTCACATGGACAAATGCGTGTTAATTAAGGAAAGTCAGTATGGATTTGTTATGGGGAAATAGTATTTAACTAATGCTGGAGTTTTTTGAGGAGGTAACAGAGAGGGTTGATGAGGGCAATGCTGTTGATGTGGTTTACATGGACTTCCAAAAAGCATTTGATATAGTACCACACAACAGACTTGTGAGCAAAGTTATATCTCATGGAATAAAAGGGACAATAGAAACATGGATATGAAATTGGCTGAGTGACACAAAACAGAGAGTAGTGGTTAATGGATGTTTTTCGGGCTGGAGGAAGGTTTGTAGTGGAGTTCCCCAGGGGTCAGTGTTGGGACTCTTGCCCTCCCCGATATATATTAATGACTTAGACCTTGGTGTACAGGACACAATTTCAAAGTTTATGGATGATGCAAAACTTAGAACAATTGTGAACTTTGAGAACGAGAGTACAGAACTTCAAAAGGACATAGATAAGCTGGTAGACAAGTGGCTGATAAAGTTCAATGCAGAGAAATGTGAAGTGATTCATTTTGGTAGGAAGAACATGGATAGACAATATAGAATAAAGGGTACAATTCTAAACGGGGTGCAGGAGCAGAGGGACCTGGGTGTAAATGTGCATAAGTCATTGAAGGTGGCAGGACAGGTTGAGAGAGCAGTCAGTAAAGCATACAGTATCCTGGGCTTTATTGATAGGGGCATAGAGTACAAGAGCAAAGAGATTATGTTGAACTTGTATAAGACGCTAGTTTGGCCTCAGCTGGAATATTGCGTCCAGTTCTGGGTGCCACATTTAAGGAAAGATGTGATGGCATTGAAGAGAGTACAGAAAAAATTCTCAAGAATGGTTCCAGAGATGAGGAACTTCAATTACGAAGATAGATTGGAGAAGTTGGGACTGTCTTCCTTGGAGAAGAGAAGGCTGAGGAGATTTGATAGAGGTGTTCAAAATCATAAGGGGTCTGGACAGGGGTAGATAGAGAGAAACTGTTCCCACTTGTGAAAGAATTGAGAATGAGAGAGCACAGATTCAAGGTAATTGGCAAAAGAAGCAATGGCGACATGAGGGAAAAACTTTTTCACGCAGTGAGTGGTTAAGGTCTGGAATACACTGCCTGAGAGTGTGGTGGAGGCAGGTTCAACTGAAGCATTTAAAAGGGAATTAGACTGTTATCTGAAAAGGAAGAATGTGCAGCGTTATGGGGAGAATGGCACTAGGTGAATTGCTCATTCGGAGAGCCGGTGCAGACACGATGGGCCGCATGGCCTCCTCCTGCGCTGTAATGATTGTGATCTTTCTAGAAATGAACCCCGGTGCTTGGTTTGGTTTTCTGTCTGGCCTCGTTAACCTATGTTGGTACTTTGTGATTTGTGTATCCCTTTGTTGCTCTACCAAATTTAGACTCTACCCAAGCAGTATGTGGCCCCTTCATTCTTCCTATCAAAATGCACCACATCAAACTTATCTATATGGAAATTCATTTGCCAATTACATGCTCATTCTGGAATCCACATCTCCTAATCTGGTGTCATCCACAAATGTTGAAATTGTATTTCCAATTTGAGTCCAACTTGTCAATGTAAATTGTGAACCACAGTGGTGCCAGTACTGATCCCTGTGGAATACCATTTCCCACCTTCCGCTATTCTCAGTTTTCTGTTCTGTCGCCAGCTTACTATCCATTCTGCTACCTGACTCGACCTTAGTCATGAGTGTGCTGTGCAGTACCTTATCGAAGGCATTTTGAAAACCCAAATATATTACATCTACCTTGTTTACTTTTTCTTTTCCTTTTTCCTTTTAAAATCTATTCTGCATTATATTTTGAGTTACCTTTAAGTAAGGATTCCATTATCTTTCCTACCACTAATGTTAAGCGAACTGGTCTATAGCTCCCTGGACTTGTTCTATCTACCCTTTCCAATACAGGAATCACGTTAGTTGCCATCCCTCTGACACTATTCCTTTTTCTAATGATATTTAATATATATGTGTAACAGTGCCTCTGCTATCTCTTCTGTTACGACCGAGGCGGGAGGAGTGCACTGTTCATTCTAGTTCCACTACTCCACGGGTCACAACATATGTTAACATTTTTCACCACTACTAATACGGTCAATGATATACTCTATCCCAGAGTAAAACACACCAACCAGGTTTCTTTAATAAACAACAAAATTATCAGTTTATTATAACAAACAAGTCTTAACCAGTAATAAAGTAGAGCATAAACACAGATTGAAATATGAAAGTTCCCTTTTTACCTTAGCCTTTCACGCACATACATATACCGGTTAACCAGAAAAATAAAGGGATTTTTGTTTTTAGAGCTCTGTTTTACAGACAAAAACACTTGGGCTGAATGCTTGCTCATTCTTGAAACAGCAGATGATATATGTTGTGTTCCAAAACTGGCATACAGTCTGGTCTCCGACTAGACAGGTCACTGGGATCTTTTAGAACAGTTCTTTTCAGGCGGCATTGAGAATTAGCTTAGCAGGCTTTTCTTCAAAGACATGAGATGAGTTAACACAGTGGATTTCTCAGGGTCTTTTAGAGAGGTGTTGTAAAGCCGACCTGGGTTGTGGTCTTCTCTCTTTCCTTGGGAATTCTCTTTTCTCCTTGGAAGTTCTCTTCCTTTTTATACAGTTCAACTCCAACTCAAAACAATTCAAAAGCGAAACTGACAACAGGAGGTCAACCTTTTGACCACCATCACTTCTGTCCTGTCACTTCTTTATAAACAACTTCTCCAGATGTCCAAAGTTCTCTGTTGCTTATTGAGCTGGGAGTCAAGTGGTTTCCTGGAAAGGCTTGTTTTCCTCAACACCTCTCAGTGCCCCTTTCAAAAAACATTTCCAGGGACTGTTTTTCAAAGTCAGGTGGCCTTTACATGACCCCCTATGAAAACCCCAAAGTTTAAAATTTTTTCAATCTTTCAAAAATGAATCCTCAAAAAATATATTTAACAAAACACAGAGGCACCTCCATCCTTGGAGGAATGAAATGCCATTTTGAAATGCGTCTCATTGCCAAGTGTGGAAAAAATAAATAATGATAAAATTTTAAAACACACTTCCACATTCATATTAGTCACTCTCTTTTCTAATAGCTAATACAGTTCTGCTTTGCACCATCTTTGCACTTGGATAACTCAAAGCAAGGTTAGCTTCTAGATAAAGCATCTACAATCACATTATTTTGTCCTGCAATAAGGATAATCTTTAGGTGATAAGGTTGTAATAGTAACCTCCATCGGAATAGTCTGGCATTCTGGTTTTTGAATTTTATCACCAAATTAGCCGACTGCAACATTCCAAACAGCCCCACAGTTGTTTCAAGTGGTCCTTCCAAGTGTCACTGTATACCAGTTCATCATCAAGGTTCATTAGTCTCGAAAAGGTTGTTGGGGGAGCTTTGGAAAAGACCGTCTTGTGTGACAAAGGCCGATATTTCTTTAGCTCGGTTAAAGCAACTTACCAGTATCCCTTTAATAAATCTATTTTTATAAGACACATTGCACTGCCCACTCTGTCAATACAGTCTTCCTAGCAAGGTATTGGGTAGGAGTCTGTCTGTTACTGCATTAACCTTTCTGTAATCTATGCAGAGTCTAGTTGAACGGTCAGATTTAGGCACTAATTCCACTGGCGAACTCCAGCTGCTTTGACTGGGTTCAATTTAGGTATTTTTCCAACATGTATTGGATTTCTGCTTTTACCTGGGCCTGTTTCTCTGGACTTAAGCAATAGGATGCAGTTTTATAGGAAAGGATTCCCCTACATCCACATCATGTGTGGCTAAGCTTGTACATCCTAGCTTATCCCTAGAGACTCTTTTAAATGCTGTGAGTAACTTTGTTAGGTCTTCTCGTTGTTCTGTATCTAAATATAGTGTCCAATCTCCCTAACAATTCAGTATTAGCTAAACGGATAGTAGGAGATTCAATTTGAGAATTGTCTAGGCCTCCTTCTGCCTCATCCTCACTATCCTATGTATGCTTCACTGTCCCTACTACCTGACTTACCTGTACTTGTTTCTCCTCCTCCCAATGATAATATTGTTCCAACATATTGATAAGACACAGCTGATTCTCCGGCAATCTGGGGTTTCAATCAAATAATTTACCAATTCTCTTGACCACTTTACATGGACCGCTGAACCGTGCTTTCAGTGCTTCACCCTGTAAAGGCAGTAATACTAACGCCTCATCCCCTAGTTGAAATCTTCAGGTCTTGGCAAGCTTGTCTGCCCATTTCTTCACAGTTGTTCCTTTGCCACTTTGCAGGCTCTCGTGAGCCGTTCCCGGAACACGGATACATAATCTAGCACAGAAGATTCATCCCTCTGTTCTAACAACCTTTCTTTAATTAGTTTTGGAGGACCCTTTACCTAATGTCCATAAACTAATTCAAAAGGACTAAAACCGATAGACTCATTAGGTGAATCCCTAGAGGAAAACAAAAGAAATTCCAGCCCTTTATTCCAATCATGGAAATGGCTACTCAGTTCCCAGATCATTGTTTTAAGGGTCTGATGGTACCTTTCTAAAGCCCCTTGTGTCTGTGGGTAGTATGCTGAAGACTTTAACTGTGTTATACCCAAATTATTCATAACTTCCTGGAAAATTTTAGACATATAGTTGGAACCTTGATGCAACTGAATCTCAATCAGTAATCCATATCTATTGAAGAATTGAGTTAACTTCTCTACCACTACCTTAGCAGAAATTGTTCTCAAGGGAATGGTTTCTGGGAACCAAGTAGCCATTTCCATGATAGTGAGTATATATTGCTGTCCTGCTTTTGTTTTCAGAAAGGATCCTACAAAGTCTACCAACATCCCACTAAATGGTTCCTCAAAAACTGGTATGGGAATTAGAGATGCCGGTTTTATGGCAGGTTGCGGTTTTCCCACAATCTGGCACATATGGCAAGTTTTACAAAACTGCATCAAATCCTTGGAAAGACCTGGCAGTAAAAATGTAGATTTATGTGATTTGGTCTTCCGGATCCCCAAATGTCCCGCTATAGGAATGTCCTACCCTTAATAGTTCCTGGCATACTTTGACATTACCACTATCTGATGAAGTACCATCCATTCTTCATCCGCAGGTCTGTGAGGAGGTCTCCACTTCCTCATCAGAATCCCATTTTTAATACAGTAGCCTTCCAGAACTCCTTTTGCCTCAGCTTCAGTTAGAGCTGATTGTGCCACTTTATTTAACTCTGGATCGGCTTGCTGAGCCTTGATCAGAGAATACTTACTGAATATTTCCTTTGGATTATCCAAATCCCCAAAGAAAGTTTCACATGTTCAACTATCTGACGGTGGTACCAATTTTACCTCCGACACTGGAACTTGTTTAGCCATTGCTTGGGTCATTGCACATGAAGGAAAAATTCCTGGAACCTTTTCCTGCAACTGCTCTGTCTCCTTAACTTCACTTGGATTTTCCGTGACTACTGGAGAAGCTACTACCTTCACTCCAGCCAATTCATTCCCCAGGAGTAGGTCAACTCCATCTACTGGCAAACTATGGACAACTCCTACAGTTATCGTTCCAGACATTAGGTCACACTCTAGGTGCGCACAATACTCAGGTATATACTCCCTGCCAATATCATTCACTAAAACCTTGGCATTCAGTGTTCTCTCTGGTGGAAATGTTATGCCTTTCCCCAGCAAAAGAGTTTGGGTTGCTCGTGTATCCTTAAGTATAACTATAGGTTTACCTGCCTCGTTTGAGGGATAAGGAGTTACTTTTTCTTTCGACAAGAATTCCCTATAACTCTCAGGTATCTTGTTCACAACCCCTGCACTCACATTGATTTTTTTATTTTGCCTACAACTGTAGTCAGGGTCCCTTTCTTTGCAATGGTTTTCTGTACCTCAATAAGTCCCAGGTGTTTACCCCGCAACTTCCAGCATTCTGCACAAAGGTATCCCAACTTGTGATAATGGTAACACTTAGGTTTGTAGATCACACTTCCACCCTCAGCATCTTTCTTTCTGGCCTGAGGAGGAGATCCTGGGGCATCCCTTCCTGTCCCTGGCTACTTGCCTTCCTTTCACTCTCCCACCTCTATCCTTCTTTGGTTTGTGGGGGTGATGGACAAAGGGTTTGGGCTTGTAAACAAGCTGATAATCATCAACTTCCGCTTCCTGTCTGGCAGTTGAAACCTTCTGGTTCTCTACATGTGTTCTTACTAATGGAGGGATTGAATTTTTAAAATTCCTCCAGGAGAATTAGTTCCCTAAAAGGTTTTCATACATGGCCTCTATCTTTAGTGCCTGTATCCAACGATCAAAATTAATTTGCTTTACCCTCTCAAATTCTTTATAAGTTTGCCCAGACAATCTCTGGGGTACTGAAATTTCTGTCTGTAACCTTCAGGGACGAACTCATATGTAGATTTTTTTTGCCATCTCATAATCTGCAGAAGCCTCCTCAGGAAGCATGGCATAAACTTCATGAGCTCTGCCCATCAAGCTGCTTTGCATATAGGTGTCCAGCTTTCCTTTGGCCACTCCATCTGTTTGGCTATCTTTTCAAAAGAAATGAAAAATGGCTCCACATCCCTTTTCTCAAACTTAGGGAGGGCTTGTACAAATTTAAACAGCTGTCCACTGGGTCCTGGGCTGCAGCCAGATCTTTCCTCACCAGAATTTTCCTTGAAGTCAAGGCCACTCTGTTGTCTTAGTTCCAGTTTTTTAACTTCAAATTCCCTTCTCTTTCTCTTTGAAATTCCAGTTCAAGTTTTTTCATTTTCAATTCTTTTTCCTGCTCAAGTTTTCAATTTCTGTTTCTTTTTCTTTGTCAAGTTCAAGCTGCCTCATCTGCAACTGAATTTTAGCTAATTCAACTGCACTACCCTCTGGTTTGCTTTCTTCTTCCAATTTCAAATGGTGTTCTATTACTTCAATTATGTCTGTTTTCTTAGCTCCTGATTTGAACTCTAACTCGAACAGTTCTGCCAAATGCTTTAGATTAATCTTGGTTAAGTTTCTCAAATCACTCAGGGATACATCCCCCTTCCCCAGAAAAGTCACAGCAACTGATAGAGACATTCTGGAAGAGTAAACTTTAATCTACTGCACAAAAAATCTGTTTTGTTTTCTTTTCAATTATTATTACCCCACTTACAATTGTACGCCGTCGACGTTGGGTTTGTCCCGCAAAGAGCCCCCAATTATATGTTATGACTGAAGCGGGAGGAGTGCATTGTTTATTCGAATTTCACTTCTCCACGGGTCACAACATATATTTAAATTTTTTCCCACTTACTGATACGGTCAATCATAGATTCTATTTTTATCCCAGAATAAAACACACCAACCAGGTTTCTTTAATAAACATTGAAATTGTCAGCTTATTATAAAAAAAAGTCTTAACCAGGAATGAAGTAAAGCCTAAACACACAGATTGAACTATGAAAGTTCCCTTTTTACCTTAGCCCTTCACACTGACACATCCTCATATGCTGGTTAACTGAAAAAATAAAGGGATTTTTGTTTTTAGAGCTCTATTACAGACAATTAAAAAACATTTGGGCAGAATACTTGCTCATTTTTGAAGAAACAGCGGATGATATATGTTGTGTTCCAAAACTGGCATACAGTCTGGCCTCTGAGTAGACTGGTCACTGGGATTTTTTAGAACAGTTCTTTTCAGGCGGCGTTGAGAATTATTTTAACAGGCTTTTCTTCAAAGACAGGAGACGAGATGAGTTGACACAGAAAGCTGTGGGGGGTGGGGTGGGGAAATGTGAGCTGTGAGGAGGATACAAAGAGGCTCCAATGTGATTTGGACAAGTTGAGTGAGTGGGCAAATGCATGGCAGATGCAGTATAATGTGGATAAATGTGAGGTTATCCACTTTAGTTGTGATAACAGAAAGGCAGATTATTATCTGAATGGTGATAGATTGGGAAAGGGGGAGGTGCAACGAGACCTAACTGTCCTTGTACACTAGTCACTGAAAGCAAGCATTCAGGTGCAGCAAGCAGTTAGGAAGGCGAATGGTATGTTGGCCTTCATTGCAAGATGATTTGAGAACAGGAGTAAGGAGGTCTGACTGCAGTCCCTTGGTGAGAGCACATCTGGAGTAGTGTGTGCAGTTTTGGTCTCCTTATCTGAGGAAGGATGTTCTTGCCATGGAGGAAGTGCAAAGATGATTTACTAGGCTGATTCCTGGGATGGAAGGATTGATGTACGAGGAAGATTGGGTCGACTAGGCCTATATTTACTAGAGTTTAGAAGCATGAGAGGGGATCTCATAGAAACCTATAAAATTCTAACAGGACTAGACAGGCTAGATGCAGGGAGGATGTTCCTGATGGCTAGGGAGTCTAGAAACAGGGGTCACAGTCTCAGGATATGGGGTATGCCATTTAGAACTGAGATGAGGAGAAATTTCTTCACTCAGAGGGTGGTGAACCTGTGGAATTCTCGAGCGCAGAAGGTAATGGAGGCCAAGTCATTAAATACATTCAAGAAGGAGATAGATATATTTCTTAATGTCAATGGGATCAAGGGATATGGGGAAAAAGCAGGAACAGGGTACTGAATTAGACGATCAGCCATGATCTTTTTTGAATGGTGGAGCAGGCCCAAAGGGCCGAATGGCCTACTTCTGCTCCTATTTTCTATGTTTCTATGACACATTGGATTTCTCGGGGTCTTTTAGAGAGGTGCTGGAAAGCTGAGCTGGGTTGTGGTCTTCTTACTTGGAAATTCTCTTCTCTTGTAAGTTCTTTTCTATTTGGAAATTCTCTTCCTTTTTATACAGTTCAACTCCAACTCAAAACAATTCAAAAGCGAAACCGACAACAGGAGGTCAACCTTTTTAACTTCCTTCCTGCTTGACCTGTCACTTCTTTGTAAACAACTTCTCCAGGTGTCGAAAGTTCTGTTTTTTATTGAGCTGGAGTCAGGTGGTTTCCTGGAAAGGCTTCTTGTTCTTGCAGGAAGTCAGGTGGTTTCCCGGAAAGGCTGGTTTTCCTCACAAGACCTCTCAGTACCCCTTTTAGAAAACGTTTCCAGGGACTGTTTTTCAATCTTTCAAAAATGAATCCTCAAAAAATATATTTAACAAAACACAGAGGTGCTTTTGTAACACTTCCCTAACTTCTTTTAATATATATGGGTGCAATCCAACCAGCCCAGAGGTTTTATCCTCTCTAAATTTGATGAGTTTACCAATTACCTACCCCCTTTCTGAAACGTTATATATTTTTTGATCTCTCCTAATATCATGCCCAACTTGTTAGTCTCTTTGGTAAATACTAAGGCAAAGTAATTTCAATATTTCTGCTATTTTGTTGTCATTCCATGTACCTTTAGCTTGTGCATAATATAGTGGCCCTACCTTTATCCTGATTTTTTTTTGGTCATTTGTGTCTATAGCATCATCTTCTTCTTCTTCTTTGGCCTCCTTGTCTTGGGAGACAATGGGTAAGCGCCTGCAGGTGGTCAGTGGTCTATAGCATACTTGTAGAATATTTCTTATCATATTGCTTGATAATTTAATTTTGTTCGGCTTTGCTTTTCTAACTTCTATGTTTTACTTCTTTCCTAAACTCTTTGTATTGGCATTGTCAGTCTCTCATTTATAGTCTGTGCTCACTGTGTTCCTTTTTTAATTTCATTTTGACCCTTATTCCTTATTCACGGTGTTATTATTTTGCATAGTTTTTTTTGTTTTTAAGTGGAATGTATTTCTGCTGAACTTTATTGTTCACTGTTCTAAATTATATACAAATGCAAGCTTTTTTTTCTTGCCTGCAACCTTTCCCACAGCAAGTCTCATTTATTCATCAAACCTGTCCTCTTATGGAACCATCCCCCAGCGCTTTAAATTCAGAATCTTCCTCATTCCCCCACCCTCCCTGCTACTCTGTAACGCTCAATTCCTCCGACTCTGCTCTTCTGTTCACACCCACCCTGATTGGTAGGCGAGCCTGACGACATCTTGACAAGAAGCTGCAGTGATACAGTGCTCCTCACCTGCAAGAAGCTGTCTCAGACATTATTATTTATAATAAGAAGAAACTGGATATAGTACATACAAGGTGGTGGTGGGGAAAGGGAAATGAAACTGAAATGAGGAATGGAGGATCATAAACTTCTAAAAGTTTTCATCCTTGTGTTCAAATCCCTCCATATCCTCACCCCTCCCTACCTCTGTAACCTCTTCCAGCTCTAAAATCATCTGAGATCTCTGTGCTCTTGGAATTCTGGCCTCTTGCGCATCCCTGATTTTAATCGCTCTACCCTTTGTGGCCATGCCTTCAGCTGCCTATGCCCTAAGCTCTGGAATTCCTTCCCTAAATTGCTGCCTCCCTCTCTCTCTGATCCTTTAATTCGCTCATTAAAACTTTAACTCTTCTATCAAACTTTTGGTCCTATGTTCTATTATCTCCTTATGTGGCCCGGTGCCATATTTGTCTGAATGCTCTCCGGTGAAGCTCCTTGGACATTTTGATATGATAAATGCACTACAGAAATGCGAGCTGTTTTGTTGAATGGAGGCTTTGAGGAGTTGAGAACCCAGTATCAAAACAGCACAACGTGCTCCCAGGGACAGAAGGTAGGAGGGAATTGCGAATGTGGGAGGGGCCAAGGCTATAGAGAGATCATAGAATTAGAATTAGAATATTACAGCGCAGTACAGGCCCTTCGGCCCTCGATGTTGCGCCGATCATCTGACCTACACTATTCCATTTACATCCATATGTCTATCCAATGACCACTTAAATGCCCTTAAAGTTGGCGAGTCTACTACTGTTGCAGGCAGGGCGTTCCACGCCCCTACTACTCTCTGCGTAAAGAAACTACCTCTGACATCTGTCCTATATCTTTCACCCCTCAACTTAAAGCTATGTCCCCTCGTGTTTGCCATCCTCATCCGAGGAAAAAGACTCTCACTATCCACCCTATCTAACCCTCTGATTATCTTGTATGTCTCTATTAAGTCACCTCTCCTCCTCCTTCTCTCTAACGAAAACAACCCCAAGTCCCTCAGCCTTTCCTCGTAAGACCTTCCTTCCATACCAGGCAACATCCTAGTAAATCTCCTCTGCACCCTTTCCAAAGCTTCGACATCCTTCCTATAATGCGGTGACCAGAACTGCACGCAATACTCCAGGTGCGGCCTCACCAGAGTTTTGTACAGCTGCATCATGACCCCGTGGCTCTGAAACTCGATCCCCCTACTAATAAAGGCTAACACACCATATGCCTTCTTAACAGCCCTATTAACCTGGGTAGCAACTTTCAGGGATTTATGTACCTGGATACCAAGATCTCTCTGCTCATCTACACTACCAAGAATCTTCCCATTAGCCCAGTACTCTGCATTGCTGTTACTCCTTCCAAAGTGAATCACCTCACACTTCTCCGCATTAAACTCCATTTGCCATCTCTCAGCCCAGCTCTGCAGCCTATCTATGTCCCTCTGTACCCTACAACACCCTTCGACACTATCCACAACTCCACCGACCTTCGTGTCATCCGCAAATTTACTAACCCACCCTTCTACACCCTCATCCAGGTCGTTTATAAAAATGACAAACAGCAGTGGCCCCAAAACAGAACCTTGCGGTACACCACTAGTAACTAAACTCCAGGATGAACATTTGCCATCAACCACCACCCTCTGTCTTCTTTCAGCTAGCCAATTTCTGATCCAAAGCTCTAAATCACCTTCAACCCCATACTTGCGTATTTTCTGCAATAGCCTACCGTGGGGAACCTTATCAAACGCCTTACTGAAATCCATATACACCACATCCACGGCTTTACCCTCATCCACCTGTTTGGTCACCTTCTCGAAAAACTCAATAAGGTTTGTGAGGCACGACCTACCTTTCACAAAACCGTGCTGACTATCGCAAATGAACTTATTCTTTTCAAGATGATTATAAATCCTGTCTCTTATAACCTTTTCCAACATTTTACCCACAACCGAAGTAAGGCTCACAGGTCTATAATTACCAGGGCTGTCTCTACTCCCCTTCTTGAACAAGGGGACAACATTTGCTATCCTCCAGTCCTCCGGCACTACTCCTGTCGACAATGACGACTTAAAGATCAACAACAACGGCTCTGCAATCTCCTCCCTGGCTTCCCAGAGAATCCTAGGATAAATCCCATCTGGCCCAGGGGACTTATCTATTTTCACTCTTTCCAAAATTGCTAACACCTCCTCCTTGTGAATCTCAATCCCATCTAGCCTAGTAGGCTGTATCTCAGTAATCTCCTCGGCAACATTTTCTTTCTCTACTGTAAATACTGACGAAAAATATTCATTTAACGCTTCCCCTATCTCCTCTGATTCCGCACACAACTTCCCACTACTATCCTTGATTGGCCCTGTTCTAACTCTTATCATTCGTTTATTCCTGATATACCTATAGAAAGCCTTAGGGTTTTCTTTGATCCTATCCGCCAATGACTTCTCGTGTCCTCTCCTTGCTCTTCTTAGCCCTCCCTTTAGATCCTTCCTGGCTAGCTTGTAACTCTCAAGCGCCCTAACTGAGCCTTCACGTCTCATCCTAACATAAGCCGCCCTCTTCCTCTTGACAAGCGCTTCAACTTCTTGAGTAAACCACGGCTCCCTTGCTCGACAACTTCCTCCCTGCCTGACAGGTACATACTTATCAAGGACACGCATTAGCTGCTCCTTGAATAAGCTCCACATTTCGTTTGTGCCCATCCCCTGCAGTTTCCTTCCCCATCCTACACATCCTAAATCTTGCCTAATGGCGTCATAATTTCCTTTCCCCCAGCTATAATTCTTGCCCTGCGGTATATACCTGTCCCTGCCCATCGCTAAGGTAAACCTAACCGAATTGTGATCACTATCGCCAAAGTGCTCACCTACATCTAAATCAAACACCTGGCCGGGTTCATTACCCAGTACCAAATCCAATGTGGCATCGCCCCTGGTTGGCCTGTCCACATACTGTGTCAGAATCATTCAACACAGAAGGAGGCCATTTGACCCATTGTTTTTGTGCCAGCTCTTTGTAAAATCTACCTAATTAATGCCATTCCCCTGCTCTTTCCCCAAAGCCCTGCAAATTTGGCTTTTTAAGGAAATATCTACTTCCTTTTGAAATTTCCTATTTGAATCTGCTTCCACCACCCTTTCAGGCAGTGCATTCCAGACTATCACTCACTGAGTAAAACATTTCTCATTTTTATTCTTGTTCTTTTGCCAATTATCATAAATCTGTGTCATTTATTTACTGACCCTCCTGCAACTGGAAACACTTTCTCCTTATTTACTCTGGGATAACCCTTCATAATTTTGAACGCTTCTTAAATTTGCCCTTAACCACCTCTGCTCTAAGTAGAACGATCCCTGCTTCTCTCGTCTCTGCACAAATTTGAAATCAGCAAGAGGGAGCCATTTTTCTGGCAGCTGACACAAAAGCCAGCCACTCTCAAAGGAGAGCCCGGCACGTACGTGTGTGTGTGTGTGTGTGTGTGTGTGATGTTAGACTGTCAACAGACTCAACCTGACAACATCTGGTTCTCTTTTATTGTCACACAGCAAAGATTCACACATTACAGTGTTTAGGCAATATTTCACAGTTGCAAAGATATATATTACCGTTAGTTACTGGACAGTACAGGGTCTTGGTGAGACCACGTCTGCAATACTGTGTGCAGTTTTGGTCTGCACATTTAAGAAAGGATATACTTGCATTGGAAGCAGAGCAACAAAGGCTCATTAGATTGGTCCCTGGAATAAGGGGGGGTTGTCCTATGATGAGAGGCTGAGTAAATTGGGCCTGTATACTCAGGAATTTAGAAGTATGAGAGGTGACCTCATTAAAACATACAAGATTCTGAAAGGGTTTGACAGGGTGGACACTGAGAGATTGTTTCCACTGGTTGGGGAATCTAAAACATGGGGGCACAGTCACAGGATAAGGGGCCAATCATTTAGGTCTGAGAGGAGAAGAAATGACTTCATTCAGAAGTTTGTGAATCTTTGGAATTCTTTACCCCAGAGGGTTGTGGATGCTCCATTGTTGAATATATTTAAGGCTGAGATAGATAGATTTTTGTGTTCTCAGGGAATCAAGGGACATGGCGAGTGGGCGGGAAAGCCTGAGATCAGCCATGATCATGTTGAGTGGCAGGGTGGCCTCGATGGGCCATGTGGTCTACTCCTGTTTCTAATTCCTGTGTTCTTGTGGTAGAGTGTTGTGCATGATTCCCTTCCCTTCCCTCCTCTTTATCTTATTAGTTTGTTAGCAAGGTGCTCTTTCCATTGTCATCTTCTGTACCATTTGTTAAAATCCCCTCTCCTTTATACCCTTTTCGCTTGGCCATATGACCCAATGGAATTATTCATTCTTTTCCATATAGGGTCTTCTGGCCTGCTAAGCCCCTCTGCACTTATGCCTTTCTCACTTCCCTTTCTCTTGCTTAACATCTTGCAGAGGCATCCTGTTTTTCTGCTGTCTCCCTGCACCTTGTGACCCCGGCCCGTCCTGTTCAACGATCACCCATTGTAACAGTTGGTTTCCTAATTTAGCAATTTGTTACACACAACGGCAGTTGCAGCTACAGCTTAAACATTTAACCTCGTCATCGATCATAATCACTTCTCAAAAACACCAGCCTGTCTGAACAGTGACTTGTGAAGTCGCCCCTTACCCAGACAATTGGTTTACATTTTAAAATTATTCAAATTACTGCACTTCTCAAATTACTTGGATTACTGCAACTTTAAAATTTACCCAGATTACTGTTATACCAAAGACAGAATTCTATGAATAAGCCAAACACTAGTAAATTAAAAAAAAAAGACTATTTCTAAGTAAATCAATCCATGCTAATCTATGTGCAGCAAACTTTAAGCAGTGAAAACTCAATTTTTAAAATGTTAGACCAGTAATAGGTTGGAAAATAAAAGCAGATCTCACGGCTGGAGAGGAACCTGGAGTGGATCCAGTTGTCTTGGTCCATGTGGGAACCAGTGAGATAGGTAGAACCAGAAACGATGTTCTGATTAGAGAATTTGAGGAGTTAGGGTCCAAACTAAAACGCATAAGATGAAAGGTAATCATCTCTAGATTGTCAACTGAGCCACGTGCAAATTGGCACAGAGTCAAGCAGATTAGAGAACTATACGCGTGGTTCAAAGAGTGGTGTGGGAAGAAGGGGTTTCGATTCTTGGGGCACTGGCATCAGTGCTCGGGGAAGAGGGAGCTATTCCGTTGGGGATGGGCTTCACTTGAACTGGGCTGGAACCGGTGTCCTGGCCAATCACATAACTAGGGCTGTGGACAGGGCTTTAAACTAACAGGGACAGGGGGAGGGTTTGGGTGAAGGGAAATTTAGAAATCCAAAGAGAGAGGTCAGGGCATCGGAGCAGGATAGTGATGTGGGTAACTCCCGACAGAATGGGACAGGAAGGGACAGAGAGTTTAACAAAAACTGTACATTGGCAAATAAGGTCATTGCAGGGAATAGAGGTAATAAAATGAAATTGAGGTTCCTTTATCTGAATGCACGAAGCATCTGTATTAACATAGATGAACTAGTGGCACGAACAGAGGTGAATGACCTAGATCTAATTGCCATTACTGAGACATGGTTACAAGGTTGGGAAATGAATATTCCAGGGTACACAATATCTCGGAGAGACAGACAGAATGGCAAAGGAAGAGGGATAGCCCTGATAGTAAAGGATGACATAAGGACATTAATAAGAATGGATCTGGCCTCAGAAGATCATGAAGCAGAATCAGTTTGGGTGGAAATTAGGAATAGCAGGAGTCAGAAAACACTGGTGGGAGTAGTTTACAGGCCCCCTAATAGTAGTTATATTATTGGTCAGAACATTAAATGGGAAATTATTGGAGCATGTAAAAAAGGTAATGTATTAATTGTGGGGGACTTTAATCTGCATATAGACTGGGACAATCAAATTGACAACAGGGGTCTAGAAGATGAATCTGTAGAATGCTTTTGTGACAGTTTCTTGGAGCAATATGTTGTAGAACCAACTAGGGATAAGGCTATCTTGGATCTCTTATTCTATAATGAAGCAGGGTTAATAAGCAATGTCATGGTAAACAATCCACTGGGAAATAGTGATCATATTACCATTGAATTTCATGTTAAGTTTGAAAGTGACACATTTCAATCACAAACAAGAATCTTAAACTTAAAGCCAATTACGAAGGTATGAGGGGAGAACAGGCTAAGGTTAATTGGGTAAATAGACTGGGAGGTATGGACAGTGGCAAACATTTAAAGAAACAATTGAAAGGGTTCAACAAAGTACATTACATTCAAAAACTCGTCAAGAAAGACCTATCTGTGGTTCGCTCAGGAAGCTAAGGAGAGTATTGGACTAAAAGAAGAGGCTTACAATGTTGCAAAAACAGTAGCAAGTTTGAAGATTGGTAGTGTTTTAGAATCCAGCAAAGGGCCACCAAAAAGTTGATAAAAAGGGAAAAAATATAGAGTAAACTAACCAGCAATATAAAAACAGATTGTAAGAGCTTTTATACATACATAAAAGGGAAGAGAGTAGCTAAAGTAAACATTGGTCCCTTAGAGGCAGAGACAGGAGAAATCATCATGGGGAATGAAGATATGGCAGAGGCATTGAACAAATATTTTGTATCTGTCTTCACAATAGAAGACACAAGCTCCATACCAGAAATAGACAATAACCTAGGAGCTAAGAAGAGTGAGGAAATTAAGGAAATTGATATCAGCCGAGAAAAAGTATTGGAGAAACTTGAGGGACTAAAATCTGACAAGTCCCTGGAACCAGATGGCCTACATCCTAGGGTTCTAAAAGAGATGCTGCAGAGATAGTGGATGCGCTGGCTATGAGTTTCCAGAATTCCTTAGATTCAGGAATGGTCCCGTCAGATTGGAAGTTGGCAAATGTTACACCGTTTTTCAAGAACAGAAGTGGAGAGAAAGTAGGGAACTACAGGCCAGTTAGCCTGACATCAGTCTTTGGGAAGATGCTGGAAACTATTATTAAAGAAGTCTTAACATTGCACTTGGAAAAGCATGGTATGATCAGAATAAGTCAGCATAGTTTTACTAAAGAGAGATCCTGTTTGACGAATTTATTAGAGTTTTTGAGAATTTAACTAGTAGGGTAGATAAAGGGGAACCAGTTGATGTAGTATACCAGGATTTCCAAAAGGCATTTGATAAGATGCCACATAAAAGTTTAATGGGCAAGATAAGGGCTTATGGTTTTGGGGATACTACATTAGTGTAGATAGAGGTTTGGTTAATAGACAGGAAGCAGAGAGTGGGCATAAATGGCGCATTTTCAAGTTGGCAGGCAGTGAATAGTGGGGTGCCTCAAGTATCAGTGCTGGGGCCTCAACTATTCACACTATTATTAATGACTTGGATGAAGAGACAGAGAGTAATGTATCTATGTTCGCTGATGATACAAAGCTTGGTGGAAAGGTAAGCTGCGGGGAGGATGTAGAGAGGCTGCAAAGAGATATAGACAGGTTAAGTGAATGGGCAACAAGATGGTAAATGGAGTATAATGTAGGGAAGTGTGAAGTTGTTCACTTTGGTCGTAAAAATAGAAAAGCAGAATATTTTTGAAAGGTATGAAACTGATAAGTGTTGATGTTCGGAGAGACTTGAGGGGAACTCGTACAAGGAATGCACAAAGTTAACATGCAGGTGCAGCAGGCTATTAGGAAGGGAAATGCATGTTGGTCTTTATTGCAAGGGGATTGGAGTACAGGAATAAAGAAGTCTTACTAAAATTGTACAGGGCTTTGGTGAGACTGCACCTAGAATATTGTGTGCAATATTGGTCTCCACATTTAAGAAAGGATATACTTACACTGGAGCCAATGCAGCAAAGATTTACTAAATTGGTCCCTGGGATGAGGTGGTTGTCCTATCATCATAGGCAGAGGCTGAGTAAATTGGGCCTATATTCTCTGGGGTTTAGAAGAATGAGAGGTGATCTAATTGAGACATACAAGATCCTGAAAGGACTTGATAGGGTGGAAGCTTAGAGATTGTTCCCACTGGTCAGGGAATCTAGAACCTGGGGGACACAGTCTCAGGATAAGGGGTCAATCATTCAGGACTGAGATGAGGAGAAATTACTTCACTCAAAGGGTTGTGAATTTTTGGTCTCGCAGGGAATCAAAGGATATGGGGAGTGGGCAGGAAAGTGGAGTTCAAGCCCAAGATCAGCCATGATCGTATTGAATGGCAGAGCAGGCTCGATGGGCCACGTGGTCTACTTCTGTTGCTATTTCTTGTATTTTCTTTTGGTCAAGAATTAAAGACAAGACAAAGAATCATGTAGATGAGCTATCCAATTGGTTCCACGCTGCTGCTCTTTCCCCAGAGCCCTGCAAAATGTTTCTTTGCAAGTAGTTATCCAAATCCCTTTTTAAAGTTACGGTTGAATCTGCTTCCATTTGAAATAGTGCACAACAACCTGCTGTATAAGTGTATAAAAGCAAAATACTGCGGATGCTGGAAATCTGAAACAAAAACAAGAAATGCTGGAATCACTCAGGTCTGGCAGCATCTGTGGAAAGAGAAGCAGAGTTAACGTTTCGGGTCAGTGACCCTTCTTCAGAACTGACAAATATTAGAAAAGTCACAGGTTATAAACAAGTGAGGTGGGGGTGGGGCAAGAGATAACAAAGGAAAAGGTGCAGATTGGACCAGGCCACATAGCTGACCAAAAGGTCACTGAGAAAAGGCAAACAATATGTTAATGGTGTGTTGAAAGACAAAGCATTAGTACAGATAAGGTGTGAATACACTGAATATTGAACAGCAGCAAGTGCAAACCTGAAGAAAAACAACCTGAAAAAAACAGTGGGTAAGCAAACTGAACAAACTAAGATGAAATGAAATAAATGCAAAAAAAGATTGTAAAAAATGTAAAAAGGAATGTAAAAAAAAGGAAGAAAAAATAACTAAAAATGAAAGTAAAATGGGGGGCTGTCATGCTCTGAAATTATTGAACTCAATGTTCAGTCCGGCAGGCTGTAGTGTGCCTAATCGGTAGATGAGATGCTGTTCCTCGAGCTTGCGTTGATGTTCACTGGAACACTGCAGCAATCCCAGGACAGAGATGTGAGCATCAGAGCAGGGGGGAGTGTTGAAATGGCAAGCAACCGGAAGCTCAGGGTCCTGCTTGCGGACTGAGCGGAGATGTTCCGCAAAACGGTCACCCAGTCTACGCTTGGTCTCCCCAATGTAGAGGAGACCACACTGTGAGCAGCGAATACAGTATACTAAATTGAAAGAAGTACAAGTAAATCGCTGCTTCACCTGAAAGGAGTGTTTGGGGCCTGGGATAGTGAGGAGAGAGGAGGTAAATGGGCAGGTATTACACCTCCTGCGATTGCAGGGGAAGGTGCCCTGGGACGGGGACGAGGTGGTGGGGGTAATGGAGGAGTGGACCAGGGTGTCGCGGAGGGAACGATACCTTCGGAATGCTGACAGGGGAAGGGAGGGGAAGATGCGACGGGTAGTGGCATCACGCTGGAGGTGGCGAAAACGGCGGAGGATGATCCTTTGGATATGAAGGCTGGTGGGATGAAAAGTGAGGACAAGGGGAACCCTGTCACGGTTCTGGGAGGGAGGGGAAGGGGTGAGGGTAGAGGTGCGGGGAATGGGTCGGACACGGTTGAGGGCCCTGTCAACCACAGTGGGGGGAAATCCTCGGTTGAGGAAAAAGGAGGTCATATCAGAAGCACCGTCATGGAAGGTAGCATCATCAGAGCAGATGCGTCGGAGACGGAGAAACTGGGAGAATGGAATGGAGTCCTTACAGGAGGTAGGGTGTGAAGAAGTGTAGTCGAGGTAGCTGTGGGAGTCAGTGGGCTTATAATGGATATTGGTAGACAACCTATCCCCAGAGATGGAGACAGAGAAGTCGAGGAAGGGAAGGGAAGTGTCAGAGATGGACCATGTAAAGGTGAGAGAATGGTGGAAATTGGAAGCAAAGTTGATAAAGTTTTCTAGTTCGGGGCGGGAGCAGGAAACGGCACCGATGCAGTCATCAATGTACCGGAAAAAGAGTTGGGGGAGGGGGCCTGAGTCGGACTGGAACAAAGAATGCTCGACATATCCCACAAAAAGACAGGCATAACTAGGACCCATGCGGGTACCCATAGCGACACCTTTTGAAGGAAGTGCATTGAGTTGAAGGAGAAGTTGTTCAATGTGAGAACAAGTTCAGCCAGGCGGAGGAGGGTGGTGGTGGATGGGGACTGGTTGGGCCTCTGTTCCAGGAAGAAGCGGAGAGCCCTCAAACCATCCTGGTGGGGGATGGAGGTGTAGAGCGATTGGACGTCCATAGTGAAGAGGAGGCGGTTGGGACCAGGAAACTGGAAATTGTCAAAATGACGTAGGGCGTCAGAAGAGTCACGGATGTAGGTGGGAAGAGACTGGACCAGCGGAGAAAAGATAGAGTCTAGATAGGAAGAAATAAGTTCAGTGGGGCAGGAGCAGGCTGACACAATGGGTCTGCTGGGTATAAGTGTGATGCCCAGAAGTGAATACAGTACTCCAGCTGCCTGAGGCCAAAAGGTTTAGCATTATTTTCTTGTTTTGTGTTCATTCCCTCTATAAAGCCAAGGATCCTGTATACTTTCTGACAACCTTTCAACCTGTCCAGCCACCTTCATTTACAAACACCCTCCTCCCCTCTGTTCCTGCACCCCCTTTGTCTCATTCTTCCTTCCAAAATGCATCCAATTCTAAACTGGTGGATTGAATTGGTCTGCTGTATGTCAGTGTTGGACGAGGCTTTAATGTTTGATCTTGCTCGCTGTTTTTTCTGAATGGTGCTGGGATTTACAGATACTGCAGCTGCTGTCGGGCAGTGGCACAGACAGCTGTCAGTCTGGGGAGCAGTCGCAGAGTGATGACGTGTCGCCTGCAGGGTCCTTCTCTATATCGGCGGAGGAGAGTGTGTTGAGGGTCATGATGGCGGCCGAGAGGAACCGCGAGTGATTTTCGTCTGAGTGTCCGGAGAGAGTGAAGCAGCTCCCTGACCTGAGCCCAGCACCATGGCGGGGAAGACGAGCGCCATTGCGGCGGGGCTGTGCGGCGCGTTCTTCATCGGCTACTGCATCTACTTTGACCGCAAGCGGCGGAGCGATCCTAACTTCAAGAACAGGCTGCGAGAGAGTGAGTATCGGGAGCAGGCCGCGGCCGGGCTGACTGAGGACAGCGTGGCTCACTGAGTGGACTCGACCCTCGGGCTCCCCGTGAACCTCCGGGCCGCTCCCCCCAGTGGGGAAGGTGGCGGAGCCCCGGGCCGCGATCCACGTGCTCCATCATCTAGTCAGTGTCGACCCAGAGAGCGTCCAACATCCGGTCTCCACCCTCAGTGCACTGGAAATCGCTTCTTCCTTCTCCTTTTCCCCCCCTCCCCCCTCCCCCTCCCCCCCTTCTCCCCCCCCCCATCCCCCTTCTCCCCCCCTCTCCCTCCGTCCCCCCCCCTTCCCTCCGTCCCCCCCCTCTCCTCCGTCCCCCCCTTCCTCCGTCCCCCCCCTCTCCCTCGTCCCCCCCCTTCCCTCCGTCCCCCCCCCTCTCCCTCCGTCCCCCCCCTCTCCCTCCGTCCCCCCCCTTCCCTCCCGTCCCCCCCCCTCTCCCTCCGTCCCCCCCCCTTCCTCCGTCCCCCCCCCTCTCCCTCCGTCCCCCCCCCTCTCCCTCCGTCCCCCCCCCTCTCCCTCCGTCCCCCCCCCCTCTCCCTCCGTCCCCCCCCCTCTCCCTCCGTCCCCCCCCCTCTCCCTCCGTCCCCCCCCCCCCCTCCCTCCGTCCCCCCCCTCTCCCTCCGTCCCCCCCCTCTCCTCCGTCCCCCCCTCTCCCCGTCCCCCCCCCTCCGTCCCCCCCCCTCTCCCTCCGTCCCACCCCCCTCTCCCTCCGTCCCCCCCCCTCTCCTCCGTCCCCCCCCCCTCTCCCTCCGTCCCCCCCCCCTCTCCCTCCGTCCCCCCCCCCTCTCCCTCCGTCCCCCCCCCTCTCCCTCCGTCCCCCCCCCCTCTCCCTCCGTCCCCCCCCCTCTCCCTCCGTCCCCCCCCCCTCTCCCTCCGTCCCCCCCCCCCCTCTCCCTCCGTCCCCCCCCCCTCTCCCTCCGTCCCCCCCCCCTCTCCCTCCGTCCCCCCCCCCTCTCCTCCGTCCCCCCCCCCTCTCCTCCGTCCCCCCCCCCCTCTCCCTCCGTCCCCCCCCCCTCTCCCTCCGTCCCCCCCCCTCTCCCTCCGTCCCCCCCCCCTCTCCCTCCGTCCCCTCCCCCTCTCCCCTCCGTCCCCCCCCCCTCTCCCTCCGTCCCCCCCCCTCTCCCTCCTTCCCCCCCCCTCTCCCTCCTTCCCCCCCCTCTCCCTCCTTCCCCCCCCCTCTCCCTCCTTCCCCTCCCCCTCTCCTCCTTCCCCTCCCCCTCTCCCTCCTTCCCCTCCCCCTCTCCCTCCTTCCCCTCCCCTCTCCCTCCTTCCCCTCCCCTCTCCCTCCTTCCCCTCCCCCTCTCCCTCCTTCCCCTCCCCCTCTCCCTCCTTCCCCTCCCCCTCTCCCTCCTTCCCCTCCCCCTCTCCCTCCTTCCCCTCCCCCTCTCCCTCCTCCCTCCCCCTCATCCCTCCTTCCCCTCCCCTCTCCCTCCTTACCCTCTCCCTCCTTCCCCTCCCCCTCTCCCTCCTTCCCCTCCCCCTCTCCCTCCTTCCCCTCCCCCTCTCCCTCCTTCCCCTCCCCCTCTCCCTCCTTCCCCTCCCCCTCTCCCTCCTTCCCCTCCCCCTCTCCCTCCTTCCCCTCCCCCTCTCCCTCCTTTCCCCCCTCCCCCGAACCTTCCTTCCCCCCCCCCCCGAACCTTCCTTCCGCCCCCCCCCGAACCTTCCTTCCGCCCCCCCCCGAACCTTCCTTCCGCCCCCCCCCCGAACCTTCCTTCCGCCCCCCCCACCCCCCCCCCCCCCGAACCTTCCTTCCGCTCCCCCCCCCCCCCCCCCCCGAACCTTCCTTCCCCCCCCCCCCCCCCCCCGAACCTTCCTTCCGCCCCCCCCCCCCCCCCCCGAACCTTCCTTCCGCCCCCCCCCCCCCGAACCTTCCTTCCGCCCCCCCCCCCCCCCCCCCCGAACCTTCCTTCCGCCCCCCCCCCCCCCCCCCGAACCTTCCTTCCGCCCCCCCCCCCCCGAACCTTCCTTCCGCCCCCCCCCCCGAACCTTCCTTCCGCCCCCCCCCCCGAACCTTCCTTCCGCCCCCCCCCCCGAACCTTCCTTCCGCCCCCCCCCCCCCCCCCCCCCCCGAACCTTCCTTCCGCCCCCCCCCCCCGAACCTTCCTTCCGCCCCCCCCCCCGAACCTTCCTTCCGCCCCCCCCGAACCTTCCTTCCGCCCCCCCCGAACCTTCCTTCCGCCCCCCCGAACCTTCCTTCCGCCCCCCCCGAACCTTCCTTCCGCCCCCCCCCGAACCTTCCTTCCGCCCCCCCCGAACCTTCCTTCCGCCCCCCCCGAACCTTCCTTCCGCCCCCCCCGAACCTTCCTTCCGCCCCCCCCGAACCTTCCTTCCGCCCCCCCGAACCTTCCGCCCGCCCCCCCCCCGAACCTTCCTTCCGCCCCCCCCCCCCGAACCTTCCTTCCGCCCCCCCCCCCCCCCCGAACCTTCCTTCCGCCCCCCCCCGAACCTTCCTTCCGCCCCCCCCCGAACCTTCCTTCCGCCCCCCCCCCCGAACCTTCCTTCCGCCCCCCCCCCGAACCTTCCTTCCGCCCCCCCCGAACCTTCCTTCCGCCCCCCCCCGAACCTTCCTTCCGCCCCCCCCGAACCTTCCTTCCGCCCCCCCCGAACCTTCCTTCCGCCCCCCCCCGAACCTTCCTTCCGCCCCCCCCCGAACCTTCCTTCCGCCCCCCCCGAACCTTCCTTCCGCCCCCCCCGAACCTTCCTTCCGCCCCCCCCCGAACCTTCCTTCCGCCCCCCCCGAACCTTCCTTCCGCCCCCCCCGAACCTTCCTTCCGCCCCCCCCCGAACCTTCCTTCCGCCCCCCCCGAACCTTCCTTCCGCCCCCCCGAACCTTCCTTCCGCCCCCCCCGAACCTTCCTTCCGCCCCCCCCGAACCTTCCTTCCGCCCCCCCGAACCTTCCTTCCGCCCCCCCCGAACCTTCCTTCCGCCCCCCCCGAACCTTCCTTCCGCCCCCCCCGAACCTTCCTTCCGCCCCCCCCGAACCTTCCTTCCGCCCCCCCCGAACCTTCCTTCCGCCCCCCCCGAACCCTTCCTTCCGCCCCCCCCGAACCTTCCTTCCGCCCCCCCCCGAACCTTCCTTCCGCCCCCCCCGAACCTTCCTTCCGCCCCCCCCGAACCTTCCTTCCGCCCCCCCCCGAACCTTCCTTCCGCCCCCCCCCCCCCGAACCTTCCTTCCGCCCCCCCCCCCGAACCTTCCTTCCGCCCCCCCCCCCCCCGAACCGCCACCTCACTGCGGAGGTCCGGGAGGGAGTGGGTGCACTTGATCCCCCCGCCCCCTGGTCGCTGTGATTTTCACAAGTAGGGCCGAATGGCCACCCTTCTGTCGGCTTAAGATTCGATCAGCGTGCTCCCTCTTTCCCTGACTTTGCCACTCTGCTCCACCACAGGGTCAGTGCTTGAGTTGAACCTGTTCAGTGACCCTGTGTTAATGAGCCAGCAGCTCACACCATCAGATCTTTACACTTTTACAGGAAGAAGGAAGCAGAGACTTGCCATTACAGTCCTGTGTGCTCAGTGTGAGGAGTTATTGGCGAGGATGTGCTGCCCATTATAAAGTGGCATTCTTGAAATCCCCCTGGTTGTTTTGTGTATCAATGACCAGGACAAGAAGGAATA